>NC_062529.1:1201942-1204442 GCF_022655615.1 Tachysurus fulvidraco | reverse complement strand
CACACAACACGCACACAGAAACACACACACACGCACACACACCACTGAAACACACACATCACGCACACAAACACACGACAACACACACACACGCACACAACACACACAAACACACATAGAAACACACACGGAAATACACACGCACACAAACACACACAGAAACACACACACACACAACACACACAAACACACATAGAAACACACACGCACACCGAAACACACACATGCAAAAACACACACGCACACAGAAACACACACACGCAGAAACACACACGCACACAGAAACACACACACGCAGAAACACACACGCACACAGAAACACACACACAGAGAAACACACACATGCAGAAACAAACACACACAGAAACACACAAACACAAGCAGAAACACACACAAGCAGAAACACACACGCACACAGAAACACACACACGCAGAAACACACACGCACACAGAAACACACACACAGAGAAACACACACGCACACAAACACACACACGCAGAAACACACACGCACACAAACACACACATGCAGAAACAAACACACACAGAAACACACAAACACAAGCAGAAACACACACAAGCAGAAACACACACGCACACAGAAACACACACAAGCAGAAACACACACGCACACAAACACACACACGCAGAAACACACACGCACACAAACACACACATGCAGAAACACACACGCAGAAACACACACACAGAAACACACACACAGAAACACACACACGCAGAAACACACACGCACACAGAAACACACACGCACACAGAAACACACACGCACACAAACACACACGCACACAAACACACACGCACACAAACACACACATGCAGAAACACACACGCAGAAACACACACACAGAAACACACACACAGAAACACACACACGCAGAAAACCACACGCACACAGAAACACACACACGCAGAAACACACACGCACACAAACACACACGCACACAAACACACATGCAGAAACACACATGCAGAAACACACACACAGAAACACACACACGCAGAAACACAGACACACGCAGAAACACACACACAGAGAAACACACACATGCAGAAACAAACACACAGAAACACACACACACAGAAACACACACGCAGAAACACACACACGCAGAAACACACACGCAGAAACACACACACACACGCAGAAACACACACACACGCAGAAACACACACGCAAAATGAAATTCTCTCAAACCCACAGCTTAGTTTTGTCACGTTCATTTGATGTAACTCTTGTGGAACAAAGAGGAGATAAAAAGAGGAATGCAGGAGGAGGGAGGAGGGAGGGGGCAGGAGACAAGCGCACTCGCTCCAAAGCACAATTCCAGGCCTTGACAATAATAACGTCTGAAAAGCATAACGGAAAGTGATCCAGTCTCCGTCCTTCATCATGACAGTCTTTTCTCCTCCAGGACAAAACACCGTGGCTCCACAACTTAAACCGGCGAGTACCGTAAACACTGCGTGTGAGACGCAGGGAAGGAAAAAAGGTCACATGTCGCAACCCGGAGAATTCATGCAACAAAAAACATCTAAATTCTCTTTCTGTGGATTTCGGCAAAGACGTGAAAGTGTTGTGTAAAGAGCGGTTTTAGCAAACAGACGCTCAGGAACGTCGCTCAGAGGGAAGTTCCTCACAAGTTCCTCACAAGTTCCTCACAAGTTCCTCACATGACAGGAAACGTTCCCATTTTTATATGTTGTTTTTTAGGTTTTTAGGGTTTTTTCTGTATTACTTTAAACATTTTAGTTAAATAAGGTGAATAATTTTAAAGAAAATCTTTACTTTTTTTTTCGGATTTTGTAGATAAAAGAAATTGGTCAAAAACAACAACAAAAAAGTCTTTAATCACTGCTGCATTAACATCCCATAATTCCACAGGTAGAGAGACGAGAAGAGACGAGAAGAGAAGAGAAGAGAAGAGACGAGAAGAGAAGAGAAGAGAAGAGAAGAGAAGAGAAGAGAAGAGAAGAGAAGAGAAGAGAAGACGAGGGTTTATATGGATCACATTTCACAGAGTGTGAAAAGGGCTTCAGCAATCCCCAAATCAATCCCAACCGGCTGTGTGTGTGTGTGTGTGTGTGTGTGTGTGTGTGTGTGTGTGTGTGTGTGTGTGTGTGTGTAGATATACTGTGTGTGTGTGTGTGTGTGTTTGTGTGTGTGTGGATATAATGTGTGTGTGTGTAGATATAGTGTGTGTGTGTGTGTGTGTGTGTGTGTGTGTGTGTGTGTGTGTGTGTGTGTGTGTGTGTGTGTGGATTAGTGTGTGTGTGTGTGTGTGTGTCGCTCTCGTGTATGTGTCTGCGTCGCATCCGTGTGTTGTGTGTTGTGTGGTTGTGTGTGTGTGTGTGATTGTGTGTGTGTTGGTGTGGGGGTTAGTGTGTGTGTCTGGGTGTGTGTGTGTGCGTGGTGTGTGTGTGAGTGTTGTGTGTGTGGCTTAGTGTGGTGTGCGGGTGTTGGGTGTTGTGTGTGTCCTTC
>NC_062529.1:1194442-1196942 GCF_022655615.1 Tachysurus fulvidraco | reverse complement strand
CCGTCACTTTATCACTCTGTCACTTCATCACTCATTCAATTAATCACTCCATCACCCTGTCACTTCATCATTCTATTATTTTATCACTCTGTCACTTTATCACTGTCTATCACTTCATCACTCAATCACTCTGTCACTTCATCACTTTATCACTCCATCACTTTATCAATCCATCACCCTGTCACTCCATCACCCTGTCACTCCATCACCCTGTCACTATCACTTCATCACTCAATCACTCAATCACTCTGTCACTTTTTCACTCCATCAATTCATCACTCCATCACCCTGTCAATTCATCACTCTATCATTTTATCACTCTGTCACTTTATCACTCCATCACTTTCTCACTCATTCACTCCATCACCCTGTCACTTCATCACTTTATCATTTATTCACTCTGTCACTTCATCACTCCATCACTCCTACACTTTATCAAGGCATCACACCGTCACTTCATCACTCATTCACTCCCTCATTCTGATTCTTGTACTGGCACAAATCCAGAAACTGATTCCCTCCTCACTGGCTGAACTGAATGTGTGTGTGTGTGTGTGTGTGTGTGTGTGTGTGTGTGTGTGTGTGTGTGTGTGTGTGTGTGTGTGTGTGTGTGTGTGTGTGTGTGTGTGTTTTAAACCTGAAAAGGTCATGTGACCCAGTTGCACATTTTCTAGTAGTAGATACAACGTACACTTTATTCCGTCTGAAGGAAAGCGTGATCCAGCAGTGGACTGACACACAAGTGTTGGAATACAAAATGCCTGAAAAAATAAAACAGGTCGCGTTAACGAATTACTCACCGAGACTCTTCAATGCACGCCATGCTAATTGCATCGCGCTAGCGTCCTAGCCTAATTAGGAAATGAGGGAACGGACGACGGATGAAAGCGAAGGCTGAGGATCTCGGCGTGGCTCTTTGAGCTTGAGCATGCAGAGGTGTGTTAGCGTGTGTAAGCTAAGTGCCTGCACCCAGCAGATGGCCCTCCTACGCACGTGGCAGCAGTCACAGGTGCATCCTGGGCCTCCGCCGCCTCCCAGTGCTCTGTATAATATCACAGCCACAAAGGAGTTTACAAAACACTCCGCTAACTGCCAATTACAGCCAGCAAGCCACCGCCTGCACGGGCGCCTCTCTGCAGCTCTCTAAAGGTGCCGTTCCCACGAGTGTATCATGAATGTTGAATTACTACAAGTGTGTGTGTGTGTGTGTGTGTGTGTGTGTGTGTGTGTGTGTGTGTGTGTGTGTGTGTATGTCTGTGTGTGTATGTCTGTGTGTGCATGTCTGTGTCTGTCTGTCTGTCTGTCTGTGGGTGTGTGTGTATGTGTGAGTGTGTCTGTGTGTGTCTGTGTGTGTTTGTGTGTGTCTGTGTGTGTGTGTATGTGTGTGTGTCTGTGTGTGTATGTGTGTGTGTGTCTGTGTGTGTATGTGTATGTTTTTATGTGTGTGTGTGTCTGTCTGTGTGTGTGTGTGTGTGTGTGTGTGTGTGTATGTGTATGTTTTTATGTGTGTGTCTGTCTGTCTGTCTGTGTGTGTGTGTGTGTGTGTGTGTGTGTGTGTGTGTGTGTGTGTGTGTGTGTGTGTGTGTGTGTGTGTGTGTGTGTGTGTGTGTGTGTGTGTGTGTGTGTGTGTGTGTGTGTGACAAACAGAGAAACAGAGAGATATGCAGAATGCTACGTGTGTGAAAGCGGACATGGACCCACTTTTCTGTCCTTTAATCTTCCTGACATTAGGAATTTCACCTATGTGAATAAAAATAAAAGAATATTATTGTAGAACAAGTCTGTGATTTTCGCACATAGCGTGTGGCACATTCACGTTCACGTCTCCGTTCGCAGTCACAACGTCTTTTAGCCGCGGCTAAATGCCAACAGGTTAATTAAATCTCAGACGACGAGCAAAAAACAGCAGTGTGGAAATGAAACATGACTCAGAGGCGAGACGGAGACGTCTTCAGCTGCTTTCTCAAAGGAATGTTCTTTTTCCATCAGATTTATTGTTATCAGTAATGTGGATGAAATAAAGACGGTGTGGACCGCGACTGTGGCGTCATGTCCCGCGTTATATAACCTACACGAATGTAGTAATGAATCTTCAGTTCCTGCTGCCCTGCATCACTAATAACACTCATTTCCACCAGCTTGATGTCTATTTTCTGAACGTTTTCAATTCTAAAGCTCTTTTATGACAAAAAAAAAGCATGTTGGTGGTAGCATTGTGTAAAAGAAACACTTCCTGTATGATTACACATTACAGGAGTGCTCACGGTTATGAAAAATACTTGTGAAAGCTCGATGAAGCCGAAACGGATCGAAACAAGAACAAACAAACAAACAAACAAACAAATAAATAAATAAATAGTCGCACGGATGTTTACTCGTGAATGTACAGAATCGTACGCAGAAATGTGACAAGAAACGGATACAAAGCGAGAGATGTTCTTTAAAAGAATGAGAATTTGTAATCGCCGCTGAATTATTGTCACGTTAGAGAAATAAAACG
>NC_062529.1:1187279-1193945 GCF_022655615.1 Tachysurus fulvidraco | reverse complement strand
AGCTATCACGTTTGCTTTTTTTAAAATTATTATTATTATTTCTGACCGTGTGATATTACAGCGCCTATGAGCTCATCAGAAAGCGTTGATTACTTTTTCCTAACAGCGGCTCTGACAGTGGTGCGGCTGGCGATCGTGAGGAACGTCTTGTTATACTAACGCTGTAGGACCCTTGCATGCTCTTACAGGAAACTCATCAACCTCAGTGCAGTAACAGTTTCAGTGCGTCATCACACCACCACATTGTTGATGGTTTTCTAGTTTTCTAGTGTTTTCTTCCTCACGCTTGAGTTTGTGGCTCATCTGTCCTCTGTCCTCAGCTCCTCCGCTGGTCCCTCTGTCCTGCTGGTGAGGGTCTGGACGAGGGCTCGTCCCTATTCGACCGGCCAGATCGTCACCGCGGCGTTTAACGAAGCTCGGCTTTGGGGGAGATGAACTTTTCTGAGTTGGAACTGCATCATGTTTAGAGTTAGTTTTTCCCCTCAGTGCTGCCAGGAAGTCGGTGAAATGCAGACAAAGAGACAGACAGACATGGGAGAGAGCTGAGAAAGAAGAAGAAGAAGAAGAAGAAGAAGAAGAAGATGCAGACAGAAGAGAAGGTCTTTGCAAACCAGAACAGATGTTTTTTCCATTTTGTCTGTTTAAAAAAAAAGAGCTTTGATTATGTGGAAGAAGTTCTGATTCTGGTTTCATCAGTCGAAGTGGAAACCGGATCTCCTCGGATAACGATCCGGTACGAACGTGACGGACGAAACATCAAGATCTGCTTTTAATCCATCTTCGGTTTCCATCTCGACTATAAATAACAGAAAAATTCCATTTTAGAAATGACACTCTGTTGCAGAACAATATAATTGGACTCGTATCGTTTTTTCGTTCCTGTCAATTACGCAGCCGGTGTGACGCCTTTGGAAAGAAGTCGAAGGGCATATCTGCTTCAATTCAGCTGAATAAAGTGAAGTGTGGACTACAGAGGAGACGAGAGCGATGACAGAGCGGGGTTTATGACACGGCTTTGTGTGGGTATGAGGCTCTAGCTGAGACAGTTAATAAGTCTCCCAGAGGGAAAGCAGTCAAGAGTCTATCATTCATTAGGCAGCCTCCATCATCACACACCTTCTACACACTTAATCACCAGGACAGAAAGAAACGTGAAGGTCGCAGAGAGAAGGGAAGTCACGGTGCGGGATGACAGAGGGATGGAGAGACGGAGAGATGGAGCGTGGCCTCGTTTTGATGGAAAGCGTGAAGCTTTGCGGTCGCATATACGACAACACGCGTGAGAAAAAGACTCAGAATTCACTCTGAGAAAGAAAAAACGCCGTAAATGAAGGCGACGTCTGAGTCCCGCACCTTCGATTCCGTATTTACAAGCATTTATTTTCTACCTCGCTGATTTGCTCGGCTGTTTAATTTATCTAAAGGGTCGTCGACAAGCCGTCGAGTGTTGTTAGAAGATCTCAAGCAGACAAAACTTCCTCACTTCACTGCCCCAAAATAAAAAGCGCTCCTTTTGACCTCCTGCTCATCTGCTTTTCACCTCTGAACTGTGACAGACGTCTGCATAATTCCCGCTCGGACCGCTGGGAAGTCTCGGGGCGACCCGTCTACTACAATGCAAATGCATCCCGGTGGCTAAGCGGCGGTGGCTAAAGCCGCATTAAAGCCCTGAAAAGAACTGGGGATTGTAAACGGACACGCTCGGCGCTCGCACCCGGAGCCGATCAGACGGCACTGACAACCATATTGAAAAAATATAATAGCCACTTTCTACCCAGGAATTTGTATGGCATTTGAATATGAAAGAAGTTTGGCTACGCGGTGGTGAGCAGGCGTAGGTTGGAGCTGAAGCTCGAGATGTGAGATTGTAGCTTTGTTCATGAGCTGTGATGACAATAACTCCAGCTGGAGAGAAATCGTCATGTATTGAATTTAAAAAACTGAGCGTAACGGAGGAGTGAGCTCCAGAGCTGAGTCTTCCATGACGGTTTGAAGAAAACAAGTGGCTGACACATTTCCTGCCAGCACAGCCCTTCCTCTGATAACACAACGCACCCATCAACAGGAAGTCCTCTCAGTGACTGCCTCTCAGCACGCTGCCTCTCAGCACCCCCTCTCCCTCGCCTCAACCTTCAGGGGCAACCCAAAGAGACAGAGGGAAAAGATGAGAATGTGTGTGTGTGTGTGTGTGTGTGTGTGTGTGTGTGTGTGTGTGTGTGTGTGTGTGTGTGTGTGTGTGTGTGTGTGTGTGTGTGTGTGTGTGTGTGTGAGCCTGAGACCTTCAAACGCTCTTGGTCTGAGAGTCAGGCTTTTAAAAAGCTTTGCACAATGCTCATGAAATCAATTAACGTGCACTCGCTGGTATCAGCGTTACACACGGCATGCCATTACCTCAGCTCACAGAAATAACCTCCGCCTGCTTGGACGATGTTAACATAGCCTCACTGCATGAACAACACACACACACACACACACACACACACACACACACACACACACCAGTCTTTTGGCAAAGGTCGCTGCCTTAAGTCATGATAAAAACATTCAGCCACAAAAACCCCCTCATTACTTTAAACATTTAAACACACGAGCAGCAAGAAAAGTTGTCCAAACTCGTGTTGAGTGCTCAGAACATTTAAGGTTGACCTTCGTGAGGCAGAAGCTGCTCTGTTTAAACAGCTGCTAATGGGAGAACTGGCAGAGAGAGAGAGAGAGAGAGAGAGAGAGAGAGAGAGAGAGAGAGAGAGAGAGAGAGAGAGAGAGAGAGAGAGAAAGGGGGAAAGAGAGAGAAAGTGAGAGACAGAGTGAAAGAGAGAGAGAGAGAGAGAGAGAGAGAGAGAGAGAGAGAGAGAGAGAAGGAAAGTGAGAGACAGAGTGAAAGAGAGAGAGAGAGAGAGAGAGAGAGAGAGAGAGAGAGAGAGAAAGGGGGAAAGAGAGAGAAAGTGAGAGACAGAGTGAAAGAGAGAGAGAGAGAGAGAGAGAGAGAGAGAGAGAGAGAAAGGGGGAATGAGAGAGAAAGTGAGAGACAGAGTGAAAGATAGAGAGAGAGAGAGAGAGAGAGAGAGAGAGGGAGAGAGAGAGAAGGAAAGTGAGAGACAGAGTGAAAGAGAGAGAGAGCACGTGAGAGAGAGAGAGAGCATGCGAGAGAGAGAGAGAGAGAGAGAGAGAGAGAGAGAGAGAGCAGGCTTCTGTGATGACATGCAGCCACTTTTTTTTTAGTATGAGGGGCTTATCTTTGTCTCTATGGTAACTGTGTCTCTGGGTTGTTATTAGAAACCCTGAACTTCCTGTGCTTCTGCAGAATCAGCCAATCAGATGCAGCGCTCTCATAGGCGGGGAGAGCTGGCGCTATATGCAGCTGAGAGCGGCCACATGAGGGGGCCATAGAAACAGAGGGTCAGGAAAAAAAACTTACTCCAGGGGAGGAGATAAAACACAACAACATAAAAAAAGAAAGAAAGAAGAAAGAAAGAAAAAAGAAAAAAGGAAAAAAGCAAAGGCTTCTCCTGAACGACACAAAGACGAGGCCCGGAGCAGACGCGTCTGTAATGGAACTTTCCAATGAGAATAAAAGCACAGACCTATTTATAGCTAACAGATTATTCATGCCAACATGAGCGTCCCGCTTTTTCCAGAAGGACGATACTGGGTTTGTTTTTCCTTCAAACTTAATGGAAAATACAAGGTCAGCATGTGCGGCTCCAAGAAAGATGTGGTTTAGAGACTCGCAGACAGACGGCCACAGAGAGAGAGAGAGAGAGAGAGAGAGAGAGAGAGAGAGAGAGAGAGAGAGAGAGAGAGTCCAGCCCTGACAGCTTTAAAGCCCTGACGCTTGGTGTTGTCGTGTATTCACACATTCCTGCACTTGAGTTAAGAGGCAAACACTGGCAGGCTTAAGCTGAGCACGCCGCTTAATGCTGCTGAATGCTAACAAGCGACAGAGCGAGCTCAGGATTAGCAGAGCACAGAGTAGAGAGAGAGAGAGAGAGAGAGAGAGAGAGAGAGAGAGAGAGAGAGAGAGAGAGACAGAGAGAGACACAGAGACAGAGAGAAACAGAGAGAGACAGAGAGAGAGACAGAGAGAGACAGAGAGAGAGAGAGAGAGAGAGAGAGAGAGAGAGAGAGAGAGAGACAGAGAGAGAGAGATTTTGATCAAGAGTAAATAAATAAATAAAAGCGGAACTCCAGATGAGGAACGCAGCTCTGCGAGTCGTCTGACCGCAGACGAAAGAGTGAGACGGCAGAAATGAAAGAAGAAGCAAAGATGCTGTTAAAAAGCTCCGAGTGAACATTTCAGCAAGAGAAAGACTCCTAAACCTTCTAATCTGACTGAACTCTGATATGCAGCGAAGGCACATTCTGCAGAGTGAACATTCCTAGCATAAAGTATTGGCACTCTACTTAAGACTTCCCTTCGCTTCTCTGCTCTGCAGATGTGTTTGCACACGTCCAAACTTTTGTTTGTTTATCGAATGTCGTGTTCGGGTCGACGAGACTCGAGAGCAAAGTTCTGCGCTCTGGAACGCGAGTGCTGACCTTGAAAAGGGTTCGATCTGAATACTGACAAGCACAAAAGCATGAGGATGTCTGAGGACAGAGAAAGACAGGAGAAAGGAAGGACGTAAGGAACGTAACCCGTGCAGCTTCGCATGCACAGCCAGCTCGGACCTCACACTGTTTACACATGCGACGCCTCTTATCTCCTCAATACCCTTCCTCAGAGATAGCAGCACGGCCCCCTCACACGCACATGTCAACCGTCTCCCCCACAACACACATACACACACACACACACACACTCCGGTCGACCCCGGGAGCCCACAGATCACAGCAAGAACCGACAATCAACAATCAACAATAGAAACCTTTGAATCCTGATCTTCTCCTGATTGGATGCCTCCTCATGAGCTTCAGCTCCAACTCCAAAGCGTTTAAATCCCACGGTTTAATCCGTCCATTCCACAGATTCTGGATTGTAGCAGGGATCACAGAGGGCTTGAACATTCACTCTGCTTCTCTCTCTCTTTCTCTCTCTGTGTCTCTCAGTCTTTCCCCCTCCTTCTCTCTCTGCACTCTGTTCTCCTGTCTCACTCAGCTCTGGAACTAGAGGAGCCTGGAGAGGAGGGCAGCGGCGGCGGCAGGAGATCTCTGGGTCCTACTGCCTCACGGCTTCAGTGAAAGGACGGCATTGTTCCTGTTCCGCGTGTGACCCTCAGATACGCTCTACGCAGCACAGAGGACGACGGTGCGAACCCAACGCTGTTCTCACAGCACGTTTAAACGTAACAGCATACAGCGTCTCTGATTTCAGCTCCAATGTGCTTAAGGCTGTAAGTTCTGTTGGTTCTATTTCTAATAAAATCATCTGGTGAACTTCAACACCCAAATCTTCTCCCATGCTAAAAAAAAAAACATAAAATAAACCACAAATAAACAAATAAATCACACAACATTCTCCACCTTCATAACAGAATTTATCTCAATTTATGTAGCATTAACGCTAATTTTAAATAAAGTTCCTACTATACATATTAATGAAATACTTCCTGATGTAAATTACTGCATTAAGATTAAGATGATTAAAATGATCCATTTTCTCGAACTGCTCCGTCGTTTCCGCCGCGGTATCCGTGCCCGCGGTGAAGAGTTCAGTCGCGGCTACATTGTTAACTCTATTTTATAAAGTCGGTGATATTATATTTGGTGACGTTTCTCCTCACACACGGTCGGATTTAATAAAACCTGTGTTTAGAGTTGAAACTCACAAAACAGTTCAAATGCAGATCACTGAAATGTTTCATTGTTTTGGTTTTATTAAAGGAGCGATATGTAATCTTTAGAGGCCTCTTCTGCCTGTGAGGAGAAATGCGAGAGAAATTGAAATGAAATCCCTGAGTCTAACACGTCTGTAGAAATACTTGTGAAAAGATGTGAAACTTTAGCTTATTTTTTTTCTTAGCTTTAGCTGGTTGTGTGGGCGGAGCTTATTTCAGGGCCTTTATGTGTGTGTACAGTTGAGGTGTACAGTTTAATTCAAAGACGTAACCCTGTCGCTGTTAGTGATAAAACAACAACAACAACAACGTCATCAACAACATCAACAGAAAAGGAGTATGGAAGCTAATTGTGCTTGGGAGAAAAAATCTTTTTTAAAACATTACCTTGTTAGAATTATTGTATTTCCTGCCTGTTGTAAAGGGTTTGTTGCTAGAAGCAGAGGCGAGTGGATCATTATTAGTGATGAAGCCATTAGGGATTGTGCAGCTACTGCAGGCGAGTCTATAAATACCACCAGCAACAGAAAAGTGCAGGCGGAGAAACGAGGGAGAAACGAGGGAGAAACGAGGGAGAAACAAGGGAGAAACGAAGGAGAAATGAGGGAGAAACGAGGGAGAAACGAAGGAGAAACGAGGGAGAAACGAAGGAGAAACGAGTGCTCTGTGAATCTGTCTGGAGGCTCGTGACAAAGGTTTCCGGTGGTACCATCAGCACTACAAGGTGATGATCGCACTCTGAGGTGTGCTTTTACTTTTTATTCAGCTCTAACTGCTATTCACTCTCACTCACACACACACACACTCACTCACACACTCACACATTCACACACTCACTCACACACTCACACACTCACACAAACACACTCACTCACACACACACACTCACTCA
>NC_062529.1:1112279-1182279 GCF_022655615.1 Tachysurus fulvidraco | reverse complement strand
ACACACACACACTGTTATTACCACACACACTGTTATTACCACACACACACTGTTATTACCACACACACTGTTATTACCACACACACTGTTATTACCACACACACACACTGTTATTACCACACACACTGTTATTACCACACACACACACTGTTATTACCACACACACTGTTATTACCACACACACTGTTATTACCACACACACACACACTGTTATTACCACACACACACACTGTTAATACCACACACACACTGCTATTTTCCACACACACCGTTATTTTCCACACACACTGTTATTACCACAAACACACTGTTATTACCACACACACAATCATCATCCACACTGTAACCTGGGAATTCTTCTGTACCACACACACGCACACACACACACACACGCACACACGCACACACGCACACACGCACACACACACACACACGCACACACGCACACACGCACACACGCACACACACACACACACACACACACACACACACACACACACCATCCACAGTGTAATTCTTCAGATAGTTAAGAGCTCTTATCATCCTCTGGTGTAGAAACCCTCTGACACAGAGATTTGTGTGGAACTTTAAAGATGATATTTATTTATGAGCAGATGTTTATTTATCATGTACAGAAGGAGTCTCCAGTGTCAGGGCTTTAAATATTAGTGTGAATAGAGGAAGGAAATATTGACAGTTTATCTGAGATATAATCAAAATCCACTGTGCTTCCTAAAGCCTTCATAAAGCTACGTAACTCGTCCCTGCAGTAATTACCATGCTCTCTCTCTCTGTCTCTCCGTCTCTCTGTCTCTCTCTCTCTCTCTCTCTCTCTCTCACACACACACACACACACACACACACACAGATCTCTAAAAGCTATTGAAAAACAACGCACAGATGGATGTCTCTATCATACAATATTTTGCCTGAGGCACTTAAATGAATTAAATGCACTAGTGATATGTACTAACCTCGTGCAATCAAACATTCTGTAAAATATGCATTATAAATGAAATTCAAGTCGGGAAATTGGGAAAATGCAGGTTTGCGTGTAAGCTGGCCGGAACTTTGGGGCGATTACAGCGAACCTGAGGACACGAGGACACAGAGACTGTGATCTGTTTTCACTTTTAATAAACTCGAGCGTTCAGAGTTCATTCATTCATTCATTTTCTACCGCTTATCCGAACTTCTCGGGTCACGGGAAGCCTCAGGCGTCATCGGGCATCGAGGCAGGATACACCCTGGACAGAGTGCCAACCCATCACAGGGCACACACACACACTCTCATTCACACACACACACACACTACAGACAATTTTCCAGAGATGCCAAACAACCTACCATGCATGTCTTTGTACCGGGGGAGGAAACCGGAGTACCCGGAGGAAACCCCCGAGGCACGGGGAGAACATGCAAACTCCACACACACAAGGCGGAGGTGGGATTCGAACCCCCGACCCTGGAGGTGTGAGGCGAACGTGCTACCCACTAACCCACCGTCCCCCCCCCCCCCCCCCAAAAAAAAACATTTTAAATTCTTACAGAAGCACAAGGTTGAGGAAAACCAAACGGTTGAAATGACCACACACACCTTAGAAGATTACTCCTCTTCTAACCTTCTGTATTTGCCACCAAGTCAAACCGACGAGCCTCGACGCAGCAGTCGGTGTAGTTATGAGCTGCTGATTTTTCTACCTCACACGAGCTGTATGGATTTCTACCCGCCTCTGATTGTGAATGTTCGTTAATATACTTGTGACAAAGTACAAGGAAAGGTCCGTCTGTGATACCATCTCTTTCGCAGTGACGTACAGATGACGCTTCACGTGACGGAACCTCGTGGGAGATTGCTGCGTCGAGGTGCTGACGGAAGGAGTCTCCGGTGTCGGTGCTTTCCGTAAGAGTCAGAGGATTTACAGATTCACGGTAACACGACCGTGAGAGGCTGTTGAACGATAATAAGAAGCAATAGTAAGAAATAACTTCTCTCATGTTCGTTAAACAATGTTAATGAAGAACTAATTGGATATAAAGAAGTGGGAAGAAGTTTGAAAAGAAACGATGGTAATTAGAAGCAGATTGCTGTTAGGCTGTTCATCATTTCCTATCACAGCACCGCGTGACGTGTTATTCTAAAGTCAGAATAACTTTACCGACATATAAACCCTTAATATTTCCATTATTAATCATTTCCTGTTCTTTCTGACATCACAGACTGACCCCTATATGTAACTCCCATCCAACAGAATTTAGCACCGGTTGTAAATTTAACGCCAGACACCTCATGTCTCACCTCACATCTATTCGAGCGCAGTCAGCTAACCACGAGGAGTTAAGTGTTTTAAAATGATGTTTTTCACGAGTCGGTGGTACTTTCGGAAGCGGCGCTAGGACTCGCTCGTATTTTCCACATACATCACCGTTTTATTAAGAGCGTCTGTGTGGAAATAACCCAGTAAAGCATGCATGAGAGTCATCTATAATTGATATGAGTGTTGAAAATGCTGAGCTGCGAATCCCCCTGCTGGGACGTGTCGATGGGTAACTTGCCTCTCACCACGAGCCAAAATGCTCTTTCAGGGAGGAACGCACCGCCAGATCATACGTGTAATGGGACTCGAGAGACAATAGGCATTATTCTAATCTACTGCGCTCTGGGATTTTTAATACACATCCGAGACGGAACGAGGAGGCAGGGAGAGCGGCTCTGTGTGAGGATGTGAGTAAAGAGCAGAAGAACGGGGTGATGGATCTAAAACAGCTACACATCTGTGCAGTAAAACAAAAAAAAAAAGAGAATCAATCACCGTAATGGCTGACGGTTTTTGCTACGATACCCGGAAGAGCGCGACATTAATGTGATATGCAAACAATAAATTCTTTTTCATTAAAATTCTCAGAAAGCTAATGTGGCAATCTATTCATCCATCTGTCTCGGGTAATACGGCGGAGGAAAGGCTGCGTTAACCGCCGTCAGGATCGAGTTGTCCAGGTTGTAATGACACACGCTGGTGGAGAGGACATAAAACAGCCATGCGTTCCTTCTGCTCTCACACCATCTCAGCCTTCTGACTCCTAAGGGCTATAAAAGCCTTGGCGATGGTCGTGTTACTGCCCAGGGACTCTTCTACACGAACACGTCCTGATGCAGGTTCTGGCCAAACCTATCCATTGTTCTCTCCGAGCACACACGCAGTGCAGATGGCGTTATTTGTCCAGATTCTCACCCAGCTAATGGACTAAAGCCCAAGTGGGTCATTTGTGCTGAGAAATATCAAGCTTTTCATCCACTCGACCCTCATGCGCAGCCTCCGGTCACCTTTTGTACTGCAATGTCAACAACCTGCCACAGGCGTTTTGGCACGAGGACGCGGTGGAGTTAATGGAGTGAGTTTGAATATGTGAGGCAGAAGTGAGATTCAGCAGAGAGCAGCAGCAGACTGGAACTACTCATTTGTCTTCTCGTTTTCTTGTGATGCCGGTGTGCCATCCTGCTCCTGGAACTCAAAAGAAAACAAAAGAAACGTTCAAGCCGAGTCATTTCCGGTCCGACCGTCTCTCTATGACAGTCCATACAGTCAGGGACTGTCATAGTACGTGAACTGTACAGGAAAGCCATTTGACTCTGAATCGACTCCAGTGCAGCAAGTGAATCAATTACACTGTGTGTTCCTAGTTTGTAGCCAAACTGAGCCCTAATCACAGAGCTGTAGAACTTTTTTTGTCTACGAGAACGTTTACACACTCTCAGGCAATTTATTTTTCTTCTATGTGAAACCGAACAAAGCGAATCGATTTCACTCTGATTCAGATTCGAACGGTATGCGTAAAGACTCGTTCAGCTTATTTTCAAATCGGCTTCAAATGTTGTTATCTGCAAATAAGTACAGTGTTGTTCCTGTCTGATGTTTTCCGCCACGGAGATGGAAGCAATGTGTTTTTTTGTTCAATTGAAACATTTGTACTAGGTTTAGCATTCAAATTTACGCCTAGTCATGGAAAGTGTTTGTGTTAAAACCCACAAAGGGAACATGAATTAGCAGAGACGACTACAAGCTTTCTCCTTACAGTTCTTCTAAAAGATTTTCCTCTGATTCGTTTAAAAGCAGGAACTACACAGCTTTGGTGCGGCTTGTGATTTTATGCTAGTACGATTTGCTAGTTTTTTTGTTCATTTCTGAAGCAGCAGGAAGCAGCACAAAGCAGTAATCAAGCTCACTCAAGTCTTACTTTAGTCGTGCTGCCGGGTTGCAGGAGCCGTGTGCTTAGAAAATATGTACAAAATGCACCGATACACACCGACACGTTTCTGTCTACTGCAACCTCTGTGAAATAAGTGGTGAAACCTTCTGCTTTGTCAAATCTTCCCCTTTTCCCAACACTGGCACTATGTGAGAAATGCCAGTGTCATTATTACACAAGCTGCCAAGACTACACAGATGTGATCAGCTGGAAAATTGTGGCTTTATAGCATTTACTTTTTGTATTTCAATATATATGTATTTTAATTATTATTATTATTATTAGTAGTAGTAGTAGTAGTAGTAGTAGTAGTAGTAGTAGTAGTGTTATTATTATTGTTGTTGTTGTTGTTGTTATTATTATTAGTAGTAGTAGTGTTATTATTATTATTATTATTATTGTTGTTGTTGTTGTTGTTGTTGTTGTTATTATTATTAGTAGTAGTGTTATTATTGTTGTTGTTGTTGTTGTTGTTGTTGTTGTTATTATTATTATTAGTAGTAGTAGTAGTAGTAGTAGTAGTAGTAGTAGTAGTAGTGTTATTATTGTTGTTGTTGTTGTTGTTGTTGTTATTATTAGTAGTAGTAGTAGTGTTATTATTATTATTATTATTATTATTATTGTTGTTGTTGTTGTTGTTGTTGTTGTTGTTGTTGTTGTTGTTATTAGTAGTAGTAGTAGTAGTAGTAGTAGTGTTATTATTATTGTTGTTGTTGTTGTTGTTGTTGTTGTTATTATTATTATTATTATTATTATTATTAGTAGTAGTAGTAGTAGTAGTAGTAGTAGTAGTGGTATTATTATTGTTGTTGTTGTTGTTGTTGTTATTATTATTATTATTGTTGTTGTTGCTGTTGTTGTTGTTGTTATTATTATTAATATTATTGTTATTATTATTATTATTATTATTATTATTATTATTATTATTATGCTCACTCACTCACTCACTCACTATGTATAATAATAATAATTATTATTAATAGTTTTATTCCCATTATATCTATCCTAAAAAAATTCTCAACAACAAATCAATCGATCTCTTTAGTTAGATGTGACCGACAGAACGTCCAGGCGACGGCTGTGACGGAGTTAAAATAAATCTTTTCTGCACGGCTGTTTCCCATTAACTCAAAAACAAGAGCTTCATCCAGTGAGGTCATAACGACCAGAGAGACTGAATAAATTAAACAAACAAATAATAAAAGCAAGGGAAGTTAAACACTGGCCAAAACCTGTTGCAGAAGCAGCACCGCACTCTTCGGGGACGACTTTTTGGCACGGTGTGTGCACAATAATTACGGTTCCTGCTCACCCTGATCGTTTTGCGTTGTTGGACCGAACCCAACGGCAGATTGAAGTACAAATGAGATGAAATGAGAGTCTATTCTCTGTGCAATGTCACATTTCCCATGTGCAATGTAAGTGAGAGATAACGCACGACAAAGCAACGTGATAACGACAAAAAACGGACAAGGAGGAGGTGATTTCAGCAGTTTCTTACGTCGTGTGCTTTACTTTCTGGTAGTTAGCTCATTTACGCCATGACTGCTTGAGATCGTTTAAACAGAGCGACATGTTTTAGCTAGTAGCTGGAGAATATAACAACAGTGACTCATTTTGTTTAGCTAGCTTTCAAGGTGTAGTAGATGGTGTAGTAGACAGTGTAGTAGATGTTGTAGTAGATGGTGTAGTAGAAGGCATAGTAGATTGTGTAGTAGAGGGTGTAGTAGAGGGTGTAGTAGAAGGCATAGTAGATTGTGTAGTAGAGGGTGTAGTAGACAGTGTAGTAGATGTTGTAGTAGACAGTGTAGTAGAAGGTGTAGTAGATTGTGTAGTAGATGGTGTAGTAGACGGTTTAGTAGACAGTGTAGTGGATGTTGTAGTAGATGGTGTAGTAGAAGGCGTAGTAGATTGTGTAGTAGATGTTGTAGTAGATGGTATTGTAGAGGGTGTAGTAGAAGGCATAGTAGATGGTGTAGTAGATGGTGTAGTAGATAGTGTAGTAGAGGGTGTAGTAGAAGGTGTAGTAGATGGTGTAGTAGAGGGTGTAGTAGATGGTGTAGTAGATAGTGTAGTAGATAGTGTAGTAGATGGTGTAGTAGAAGGTGTAGTAGATGTGTAGTAGAGGGTGTAGTAGATGGTGTAGTAGATGGTGTAGTAGATAGTGTAGTAGAGGGTGTAGTAGATGGTGTAGTAGAAGGTGTAGTAGATGGTGTAGTAGAGGGTGTAGTAGAGGGTGTAGTAGATGGTGTAGTAGATAGTGTAGTAGATAGTGTAGTAGATGGTGTAGTAGAGGGTGTAGTAGATGGTGTAGTAGAGGGTGTAGTAGATGGTGTAGTAGAAGGTCTAGTAGATGGTGTAGTAGATGGTGTAGTAGAGGGTGTAGTAGATGGTGTAGTAGAGGGTGTAGTAGATGGTGTAGTAGATAGTGTAGTAGATGCTGTAGTAGAGGGTGTATTAGATGGTGTAGTAGATAGTGTAGTAGATGGTGTAGTAGAGGGTGTAGTAGATGGTGTAGTAGAGGGTGTAGTAGATGGTGTAGTAGAGGGTGTAGTAGATGGTGTACTAGAGGGTGTAGTAGAGGGTGTAGTAGATGGTGTAGTAGATGGTGTAGTAGATGGTGTAGTAGATGGTGTAGTAGAGGGTGTAGTAGATGGTGTAGTAGAGGGTGTAGTAGATGGTGTAGTAGATAGTGTAGTAGAGGGTGTAGTAGATGGTGTAGTAGAAGGTGTAGTAGATGTGTAGTAGAGGGTGTAGTAGATGGTGTAGTAGATAGTGTAGTAGAGGGTGTAGTAGAGGGTGTGTCGTAGGTGTGTAGTATAATGTCTAGTAGATGGTTTTAGTAGAGGTGTCGTAGATGGGTGTAGTAGAGGGTGTAGTAGAGGGTGTAGTAGATGGTGTAGTAGAGGGTGTAGTAGATGGTGTAGTAGAGGGTGTAGTAGATGGTGTACTAGAGGGTGTAGTAGATGGTGTAGTAGAGGGTGTAGTAGATGGTGTAGTAGATGATGTAGTAGATGGTGTAGTAGATGGTGTAGTAGATAGTGTAGTAGATGGTGTAGTAGGTGTAGTAGATGTGTGGTAGATGGTGTAGTAGAGGGTGTAGTAGATGGTGTAGTAGAGGGTGTAGTAGATGGTGTAGTAGACTGTAGTCCAGTCTCAGGTCTTCACACATTAATACACATCAGCAATGCCTTTAAAGCGATTGGAGAGAAACAACTCATAAAATTCACTCGATCCCCCGAGGAAAGTAAAAAAAAAGGTTCAGCCGCTGACTGCACACCAACAGAGCTGTCTCTATGGCAACCAAACTCTTTCTCCTCCGCCGTTACACATCTTGAATGTTTACTGTCTGTATAATGTGTTCAGTGTGTCAGCAAGAAATTACCATATTAACATGCTCTAAATACTAAGAGGAAAATCTGGGCTGATTTAACAGCGTCTGATCGCGCGCTGGCGTCATCATGGCTTCCCTCATCGATTTCCCGCAAATCATATTGAGAGGCTGCATTATCGGGGCCGTAGCCTGTGCGCTGCTGCTTCCGCGTGTCGATTTTCATGGCCTGGAGTTAAACGGATAGATTTTCATCACATTTTCCCATCTATGAAGACTGGCCTCACGCCAGCAGCGACCCAATGGTCCTGATAAGTAGGCCTACATAGGCTGACTCGTCCATTTCCAAATCTATTACATTATTTTCATCATTTTCGCTCTAAGCCATTTCGTCCCTATTTCTCATCACTGCCTACATGTGAGGCATTTTTAACAGGACACGACTCTTCCACTTCTTTGAATGTCTGATTCATTTGCGCCTGGGGCAAACCGTTTCCTTGTAAAAGTGGGCCAAAAGCAGGAGGCCAAGCGTGGTGCTGCTGTCCAACTAGAGCTGGAAAAAAGACAAGCAGGATTAGCAACAAAATACTTTATCTTCTGTGTTTGTGGAGCCGGGACCCTTGCAGGAGTCCGAACAAAGCGTTGATCCCGTCTTATCGGTTAGCATTAGATACCGTTTTTCTTCCTCTCCAAGCCTTTATCACGCTTTTAATATAATAATAATAATAATAATAATAATAATAATAATAAAGGAACATTTCATCTGGAGATGTTATATTGATGCCTCACACCTCCAGGGTCGGGGGTTCGATTCCCACCTCCACCTTGTGTGTGTGGAGTTTGCATGTTCTCCCCGTGCCTCGGGGGGTTTCCTCCGGGTACTCCGGTTTCCTCCCCCGGTCCAAAGACATGCATGGTAGGTTGATTGGCATCTCTGGAAAATTGTCCGTAGTGTGTGTGAGTGTGTGAGTGAATGAGAGTGTGTGTGTGTGAATGAGAGTGTGTGTGCCCTGTGATGGATTGGCACTCCGTCCAGGGTGTATCCTGCCTCGATGCCCGATGACGCCTGAGATAGGCACAGGCTCCCCGTGACCCGAGAAGTTCGGATAAGCGGTAGAAGATGAATGAATGAATGAATTTTATATTGAATGTACCAACCCCAGGAGTACTGAATAATAACCAACAAAATCCAAGGTGAAGTCCAGAAGGGTTTAAATCCTCTGATATAACAATTATATTGTATAACGATACTAACGATAGAACTTTTCATTTCCTAACAGGCATGTAATCATATTTAACAATTTATAGTTAGACTTTAGTTATAGTCTGTGAGGCATGTTATTGAGCTGTAATGACAGAAATATAATGCCGATATTTTGTATTTGTATTTTGAACCGTTCTACAACCGGCACATCTGTCAGAGCCGTGCTGCTAAATCGTTCATCGACGACGTTTCTTTGCGTTTAACGGTAAGGCAAAATCGTCTCGCTGTTGCTCCTCTTGTCTCTGTTGCACTTCGCAAAAACAAATCATGTAGACCGCTGACATTTAGTCAATCAGGACAACGTTAGAAATTCAGAAGCTAGCATTCAGATGTTGTGAATATTTCTGATGCCAGGATTTGGAAAGAATACAAATAGAAAGATGTGAATGGGTCAGAAATCGCTGACTGCACCTTTAATAAAAGTGCTGCATGTTGCATTTTAACTTGAATGTCTTTGTGCCGCGTCGTTGTGCTGAGTCAAATACACCGCACAAATATAGTCACAAGCTGAGTTCCTTTTATTAACCTCCAATCATCCTGTTTTTCTCTGGGACAATGCGCACTAATTATATTTCACTCTCTGTAGCTCTGTAGCGTGCCATAAAATCCATGTGCATGCAAATGACCTGACAACGCTCCTCTTTTGATCACTTTTTTTTTAAGTGGGCGATTCTTATTACGTCTCGCTGGGCTTGTTCGTTAACAGCCTTTGGACTCCCACCAGACGTTGCTGGTATTTATTCGGGTAGGAGGGCTGCGGCGGCTGTTTCTTTGTGGTTTGGACTTTCGATAAACGAGGCCCGTCTCGGTGTCTGCCGGGCGGTTTGTCCATTTGTCTGTGTCACTGTTTTTGTCAACTGCAGTAAAGAGGAGTAGGCTGGTTAATCTTCAAGTCCAGCTGGAACATGGGCACTGGTAATTAGTGGGCTCCTGTGCCATGAATCACTAACCAGTAGACAGACCACAGAGCGGACAGACAGGCCGAATCAATCTGCACTGGTGTCCCATTCGTAGGGCCATGTAGTGGAATTAATATAATTGACCTTTGGCGGAAAACTGACAACATGCTAAAGTGCTGAGCAGCAGCCGAGTCACACATCATTAGAGCTGACTGGAACGGAGGAGATGGCCTGTTTATCTGCAATGACATTACAATGTAGGAAACTATTCTCACTGCTAGATATGAGCTGGTCTAATATCCGCAGAAAATACTGAAATGTAACTCACAGAATTAAAGGTGCATGTTTTAAGTGGTTTAAAATTGCTGTACTGAGGCATCATAGGTACAGAGTAGGGATGTACCGATACGATATTTTGGATCGGTATCGACGCCGATCCAAGCATTGTGAGTGGATCGGGTATTGGTGGAGCGTGACCGATCCTAATCCGATACCCGTGGTCATGGGCGTCGGAACCATTATATGTGGGTGGGACAGGACCCACCCACTTTTTAAGACCAATAATATTGGACCCACCCACTTTTTAAGACCAATAATATTGGACCCACCCACTTTTTAAGACCAATAATATTGAACCCACCCACTTTTTAAGACCAATAATATTGGACCCACCCACATTTACCGTCTCTATTCAGCGCATAATGTCTTTTTTTATTACTTTTAATAGCGCCGCCAGTCGAATCCATTCCGCTTGAGGAATGCCCTAATAAATTAAACTCCATTCCTCGTTTTACCTACAGCATCGTCCACGCTGCTTCTTCCTGAAATCCGTGGGCGTCGGAACCATTATATGTGGGTGGGACAGGACACGCCCACTTTTTATTTGCTTCCGACAAAGGTTTCTTGTGTTTTCATTTTTGTATTTCTTTGCCAGAAACAAATAATCGTAATAACTAAGCGAGTTGTTTACATTCTTAAGTTTTAAAAGTAGAAAAGAACACGGATATCGGATCGGTATCGGAATCGAATCGGAAGAGAAAAAGTGGTATCGGTACATCCCTAGTACAGAGTGATCTCTAGTCCAGGGAGTCAGAGGTCGAGGTGGGCAGCGCAGAGGAGGACGAGGTAAACGCATGCGTACGGAAATCAACAGGAAGGATAACAATGAGCGGCACTGAACGGGAGTGTAAACACAAAACAGGCGACAAACCAATGACAGGAAAAGCTTTTTCAGATTAGATTTATTCACCAAAAATACAGAAAATACGTTTTAAAGTTAATAGAGTTTAGTTTGAAACAGTAGTAAATAAACATTGTCGGTTATTTGACGAGTGGAAGTTAAGTGACAAAAGGTGGAGATGCGGCGCTAAGATCAGAACAACAGAGAAATGACATACTGCTCCTTTAAATCCCAAAGCTCTGCACGGCTGAATTCCAGCTTTGCCTTGGAGAACAGTCTGCGTGTGGAGAGCTATTTCTGCCTGCAGAGTAAATACAACGTCTGGAAATAGTAACATGTTCGAGAGGCAAAAAAAAAAGTCACAACAGCTCCACAAAGGGACGGGTTTCATACGGCATCCTGAACGAGCGTAAAACTACAGTACGGGGAACAGTGCGTCCTTGAGCCTGCATGAATAGAAGGCGCTCGCTGTGTGAATGAATACACGGCGTGAAATAATGAATGAGCTGTACATATCTGATGAATGAAAGACCTTCACCTTTACTGAGGAAATTACTCTTCTCCCTCTCCAAACATGCAGAGCGGTGGCTAAATAAAAATGTCTTAACCAGCCTTTTTTTTTTTTTTTTTTGCTCTCCGTACCTGTAATTATGTTTCAAGGCTTGAAAAAAGCAGCAGCACCTTTTAATGCGCTGGAGTATTAAAGGCTGATAAGAGGCTCTTTAGAATCTGTCAGTGCCATTTACCCAGAAGAACTGTATTACTGTAATATGGATATCAACAGGTCATGCTCTGTTTGCACATAAAATTAGAGCTGAGAGTGCACTGAGAGCTGAAGACATGACAAAGCACAAGTGTGTGTGTGTGTGTGTGTGTGTTTAGGAGATCAGCGGCTGCATGCTACTGACTGTCCTGAAATCTCACCTGTGGAGGCAGCTTAAGGCTCCACCTTGTAACAGTCAGTCAGTCATCTTCTACCGCTTATCCGAACTTCTCGGGTCACGGGGAGCCTGTGCCTATCTCAGGCGTCATCGGGCATCGAGGCAGGATACACCCTGGACGGAGTGCCAACCCATCGCAGGGCACACACACACTCTCATTCACTCACACACTCACACACTACGGACAATTTTCCAGAGATGCCAATCAACCTACCATGCATGTCTTTGGACCGGGGGAGGAAACCGGAGTACCCGGAGGAAACCCCCGAGGCACGGGGAGAACATGCAAACTCCACACACACAAGGCGGAGTTGGGAATCGAACCCCCGACCCTGGAGGTGTGAGGCGAACGTGCTAACCGCTAAGCCACCGTGCCCCCACCTTGTTAACAGTGAAATACTAATTGGCTCATTAATGCAACTCCAAAGACTAACGAGCGGTAAATCCTTAATTGACTGATGATGTACCTGCATTTTACTTTGTGCATGCATCAGACAAATTAATAAATCATCTAGAAATAATGATCAGCTGGATCGATAGCGATCGATTCGTCTCTACGTGCTGCTGACAGATCCACTCTCAGTGCGTTAATGCCCGCGCTGATCGTACGATCGTTACCCGATTCCTCGATTATCAGTTAAACAATAAACAATAGGCAGGCAGGATTAAAGCGGATAACGGATTTGGATCCGACGGCGCAGGATTCCGAATGGTTGGAAGGGAAGTATAGCTGAGGTTTATATGAAAGCATTGTTTCTATAGTAACAGTGGATAACAAAGTATCGCTGATATAAGGGGGATTATATGATTTGATATGATATGATAATTTTCTTTCTTTTTAAAAAAAAAATCCACACAATCTGATTCTTGGAGTACATTTATGACAATTATTATTATTATTATTATTATTATTATTATTATTATTATTATTATTATTATTATTATATAATAAATGTATAATAAAAAGAATAACACAGTACAATGAGTCCCTGGAGCTTTAAAAACATTATTTTAAATAGTGTCGTTTCTGGGACCTTTTAAATGAACGATAATATTCATAAATATGAAATGACATCGTTCAGTTCCCTTCTCTGTAAAGGTTATTCCACAAAAATACATATAAAGGGAGAAATAAAGTACCACGATGACTTGAAGAATAACGATCCTCACTGGCAGCGTAAACGCCGCTCGTGCTTCGACTCTAGTCCTGGAGGTCTGTCTGATTTAAAACTGGAAATAAATAATTAAATAATCCTCAATGTCTTTAAAGCATGGAATTAAAAAAAAAAAGAAAAAAAGAAAAAAAAGAAGGTCGGATCAATCGCGTCGGATGTGTGATCGCCTCGGGTGGCGGGGGGTTTACGAGGCGACGGGCTTTTCGTCTGTCCGGCAGAGTGTGAATAAATCCACCGCTGTTCCTCTGGAATCCGTTCCATTACGTGAGAGCTCTCGCCCAGCTAAGTTCAGCTTAAGGCCGTAAGAAAGAGAAATGTATCTATAAATCATGTTTAATAAGCTCCCCGTAGGAAGATCGATATGCCCGTTGCACCTCAGAATTTCAGCGACGCAGTTAACATTTGTCAGTGACGACTGCTTCGTGAGTAACGTTTGCTCCAAGGGATATTTTTAAACCAAGGCGTGAAAAGTGAACGTGGATTTGTCAGTTATGGCGATTTCGTCGGTTATCCGTCTTTATCTAATAGATTTTACTGAACGCTAAATCCCCAAAACTTTGCTTTAAATTTGTAAATTAGTACGAAAAGTTTTCTGTACAGAGAAACGTGTTTGTACTGTATGTGATGTTTGTATGTGGTGAAGGAGTCTCCGGTGTCAGAGCTTTGTAACAGTCAGAGGTAAAGAGTGGGGGGGGCACGGTGGCTTAGTGGTCAGCACGTTCGCCTCACACCTCCAGGGTCGGGGGTTCGATTCCCGCCTCCGCCTTGTGTGTGTGGAGTTTGCATGTTCTCCCCGTGCCTCGGGGGTTTCCTCCGGGTACTCCGGTTTCCTCCCCCGGTCCAAAGACATGCATGGTAGGTTGATTGGCATCTCTGGAAAATTGTCCGTAGTGTGTGTGTGTGTGTGTGTGTGTGTGTGTGTGTGTGCCCTGTGATGGGTTGGCACTCCGTCCAGGGTGTATCCTGCCTCGATGCCCGATGACGACTGAGATAGGCACAGGCACCCCGTGAACCCGAGAAGTTCAGATAAGCGGTAGAAAATTAATTAATTAATTAATGTTTCATGGACACAAAGCCCTGTAATCATAAACGGATAAAAAAACAAACAAATGAAACAGGATATAATTGTGTTGAACAGCACTACGAGTTCAAACCTCACTCACTTCGTCACGAGCATCTTTCACTGAACGTACTTATCCTAAATGATCCTAATGAACATATCTGACGAGTTACCGTCCATCACGTTAACGTATGTCGGTCTACTTTAGATGTGTTCTAGCTAAAGCTGTACAAATGTTAAGGACACTTTACTGGCACAATACAGACATGATCTCATAACGGTGTACGTACCTTGTCATAACGTTAGCATGACATTATTATTACATGGTCAGAACATCCCAGACGTAACATATTGGCTTCTGCTAACTGATGCTTGAGGTGTCCTGCACCGTCAATCGCACCGTCAATTAACACTCCGTTATGAAACGTAGACCTGAGTTCACTTCCTGTCCTGATTACTCAGTTAGCCGGACACTGCGGGTGTCTCTCAACTGTTCCCCTCAAGAGTCACTTTAAACATCTGACGGAGGATAGAGAACTGAGTGGGCTCGCTCTCTCTCTCTCTCTCTCTCTCTCTCTCTCTCTCTCTCTCTCTCTCTCTCTCTCTCTCTCTCTCCCTCTCGCTCGCTCAGTGCATCCGAGAGCAGGTAGAGCAGGGGAGCAAGGTCCCTCATTTGTATCTGTCAAGGCTGATTAATGATATTTCATCCTCTGTTTTCTCCTTTTTCTTTTCCGTTACCTCTCTCTCTCTCTCCCTCTCTCTCTCTCTCTGTCTCTCTCTCTGTCTCTCTCCCTCTCTCTCTCCCACTCTCTCTCCCAGTCTCTCTCTCTCTCTCTCCCACTCTCTCTGTCTCTCTCTCACTCTCTCTCTCTCTCTCTCACACACACACACACACACACACACACACACACACACACACACACACACACACACACTTTTTTATACACCTGCGTAACGTGGGAGCTGGTTTGGAGTGGGCATGTAACTTCCTTCAGTAGGACACATCACGTTTGTGCTCGGATGCGGCGTCACTGACCCTGTACATGTTTGCTTTACATGTGCTTCAGCCTATAGAAAGAATATATAGTGTACAATATTGTCAAGGATGTGATGCTGATTCATCATCCTTTCCCTCATCTCACACACACACACACACACACACACACACACACACACGTGAGCTATCGTTTTACTGCAGTAGCTATAAAGCCCCCAACATCTACTGCAGTCCAAGCACTCAGCATCTCTCTCTCTCTCTCTCTCTCTCTCTCTCTCTCTCTCTCTCTCTCTCTCTCTCTCTCTCTCGCTCACTCGCTCTCTGGTTGTCTCTTCTCCTTGTGATGACTAAATCACTTCTGGGCTTCATTGGATCTTTCCGGTAGCCGTCAGCCGTAGAATTGATGTCTTCACAAGTTCAAGTTTCTCAGTTGCAGTAAAAAGAGCCGTCATCTTTCACACATTTCATTTTCATTACCGCGACTTATACTGCAACACAACGCCATGCTTGTTACTGTAGGGGGTTTGTCCTTGGCCATTTTACACACAAACACACACACACACACACACACACACACACACACACACACACACACACACCAATTAAATGTCAGGATTCACTTAATTAGTTTCAAAAAGGAGGTGAAGATTAAACCAGCTCTCTGCTGATCATTTTTTGAACGGCGGCCCATCGCTGAGAACGAGCCGTGTGTGGATTAAACACGTATTTGATTAAAAACTATTTGATTACTTCCTTTTTTTTTTTTTCCCTCACAAGTCCATTTCTTCGCTCGCTGCCTCGCGAGCCCCTGGTGGATTTGCAGGCTCTCGCGCACGTGAGCCGCGTCGTACGGACGAGGACTTGGGACTGATTACAAAAACAAATTAATCTTTATTCAGATGGGAGTGCGGTAAATCTCGGCGAAACACAAACAAGTATTTACAGTTCCGTAATCGTGTGTAACGAGAGCGGCATAAAACCCTCTGCACGAGTGCGCCTGGGCCTTTTCTTAATGGCTGCACAGCGGCGTTTTTGTGCAAAACTGATTAAAAATGCAATCTGATTACGAGAGCTGGTATTCGGGAGTAGAAAGCAAGCGGCTGTTTCTCAGGTGCAAATGGATTTAGTGGAGAAGGATTAGAAGACATCCGGTGCTCGACGTGCTGCGTAAAGGGCTTTGAAGTGACTGAACGGCAGGTAGACAGGAGCGAATGGGAAATACCTGAAGAGCACTCGGTGGTAACGGAGGAGCGCTCGGCTTGGACCCACGGGCCGTGTTGATTTGAGTGAGAACTGAGCGAGTGGAGCGAGTGAATTAGACCTGGCGGGATGGGTTTATCCTTAATGCAGCGTGTAAGACGACCGGACAATAGAAACGGGTGCCTATTACACGGCACGGCCTCGCGACCGACCGGATCGATACGACATCAAAGCTCATCATCAATCCCGACTCTCAGGCACTGAAGTTCGTCTGCCTTTCGACAAAGAGGCCGGAGTGCACTTCACTAATGGCTCATCGCTGACTGTCGGGAAGTGAGAGGAGGTGATAACCTGCGAAAGACTACAAAAAAAAACAACCTAACTGTCTACTTCCAAATCTTTGATGATAGATAATAATAAACCATTGGGCTTAGTTTCTGAGCCTTGTATTTTTTTCTTAAATGTATTTAACTCGAGGGTGCACGGTGGCTTAGAGGTTAGCACGTTCGCCTCATACCTCCAGGGTCGGGGGTTCGATTCCCGCCTCCGCCTTGTGTGTGTCTCGGGTCACGGGGAGCCTGTGGCACAGGGCTTTGTGTCCATGAAACATTAATTAATTAATTAATTTTCTACCGCTTATCTGAACTTCTCGCGTCACGGGGAGCCTGTGCCTATCTCAGGCGTCATCGGGCATCGAGGCAGGATACACCCTGGACGGAGTGCCAACCCATCACAGGGCACACACACACACACACACACTCTTTCACTCACACACACACACACTACGGACAATTTTCCAGAGATGCCAATCAACCTACCCTGCATGTCTTTGGACTGGGGGAGGAAACCGGAGTACCCGGAGGAAACCCCCGAGGCACGGGGAGAACATGCAAACTCCACACACACAAGGCAGAGGCGGGAATCGAACCCCCGACCCTGGAGGTGTGGAAAATGAAATGTAAAATGCAAATTTGTGGTAATATTTTAATGATACGTGATCGGAATAAAATTTTGTGATTTGAGCTCATTTAAATAAATGGACGTGTTTCTGTACATGTGATTTTATTTTTATTTTTTTAAAACCAGGCAGCTCCAGACATGAGCATATGAGCTCTAAATGCTGTTCCCACAGACCCTCTGCTTTACCACAGCGCCTCAGCTGTTGGCCAGCCCATAACCCATAACGTCCTTGAAGTCCTTGAAGCTGATGTGTCCATCCAAGTCGTGGTCCACATGTCTGTCAGGAGAGAAATGTCACCCAGTTACTGACTGCACAAAGAAAACTCTCCCCAGCCCAACATATTATAACAGGCCTGATGGTTATTTCCAGCTTTAGAAGCAGATAAAGCTTTATACCCGGTCCTGTAGGCGAGAGCGTAATCTTGTTAGTTGATGGATCTTAAGTGAGAGTGCACGGAAGCCTGAAACACGGGGAAAGAGCCAGAATGCCACCAACACACAACAACAAAACACTTCAACAGAGGCGAACACTGAAGGCGGTATTGAGTGACTGTCGGTGACGGATATTAACTCGAAACGGAGAACACGGAAACCAATAAACACTCGGTTTCCTTTTCTCAAATTCAATAAGGCACCCTGTCTTTAAATCCGATACTTGTCATAGTAATCAGTATCAATCTTGTAAATGCCTGTGGTGCTGTTAGTTTCTGTCATTTTCATGAGAATTATTCAGAAATATAGAACAAATCTGGGGGGCACGGTGGCTTAGCGGTTAGCACGTTCGCCTCACACCTCCAGGGTCGGGGGTTCGATTCCCACCTCCGCCTTGTGTGTGTGGAGTTTGCATGTTCTCCCCGTGCCTCGGGGGTTTCCTCTGGGTACTCCGGTTTCCTCCCCGGTCCAAAGACATGCATGGTAGGTTGATTGGCATCTCTGGAAAATTGTCCGTAGTGTGTGTGTGAATGAGAGAGTGTGTGTGTGCCCTGTGATGGGTTGGCACTCCGCCCAGGGTGTATCCTGCCTCGATGCCCGATGACGCCTGAGATAGGCACAGGCTCCCCGTGACCGAAAAGAAGTTCGGATAAGCGGTAGAAGATGAATGAATGAATGAATAAAAATGTTACACATTCTTTCCTTACACATATTTAATGGTGCTTGCAAAGCAACATTCTTGTTATTGTGCCGGACAAAACTTTGACGCCTAACTTGTCCTGCAGCTTTTGTCCTAGACCCACGAATGAGGTGTCAAATTGACCGGCTCATTGAGGAGAGGTGTGCTATGACTTTTATAAGCGATCGGAATTCCGGAATTCCCGGTACGGAAGCTTAAAATGGCTTTTTTTCCCCATCGACTTCAGGCAAGTTTTCGAGCGATTTACACCAGACTCGACAGACTCCTTCAGGACCTTACTCCAGACAAAGTATTATTTCGGTAGCAACTTTTGTCCAAAAGTATTGGCACCCCACCGGGTATTCAGGTGACGACACGTGTGGCCCCGCCCCCAAAATAACTGAAATCAAAAAGTTAGCACAACACGGACATGTCATATATCAAAACACTCAGCACGATGAGAGGAACTCGCCACGTGTGAGCACCATTCACATTTTCTTCACTAAATGTACATTCTAGTTCTCGGTATTGTTGCCTTTGACCTTTTGTCATGTTTGGGCTGCACATGTTATAAAACGGATATAAAAGACAGAAGCCGTTAAAAAAAAAAAAATACCATTAAGCCCAATCAGGGCCATAAAGAATGTTTCACAGAACGTTGATCAGAAAGACGACGTAATCACGTTCGAGGTGAAGAAGATTTCAGTACTGCATTCAGTACTGTAGGGAAAAAAACAAAAAAGAATGATGCCGCATCTGTAACGACAAGCTGTCTGTAAGAAGTACCTTCTAAAACCAGCCCAGAAACATACAGTAGATATCTTTGACTGTGTATAATATCGGCATGTTTATTATGATACCGCAAACTTAAAGCTCTGGTTCAAGTTGCCGTAAAATCTGGAGCTGAATCACTGAAACTGGACGCTGTGTGGATGCTTAAGCTGAAATGATTATTTGTTTTCCTGCAGGGTGCCAACATTTGTGGAACTAATTGTGAGATTGTAGTTAGAATGGGACTCAATTATGGCTCGGTTTGCATGAAGCCTCGTGATTCATGACCGCAACGCTTTCCAAAATATTTTGCTATTCGTGTAAAGTTTAAATTGATCAGTCGCCGAAGTTCCTTAATTTGTATGTGTGTGTAAAGTCCAGGCTGTCTTAGAAGAGTAGGTCAGAACTAGACTGGACATTTCCTGAAGAAAATGTGAATGGTGCTTGCACGTGGCGAGTTCCCCTCATCGTGCTGAGTGTTTTGATACATGACATGTCCATGTTGTGCTTACGTTTTGATTTTGCTTATTTTGGGGGCGGGTCTACACGTGACGTCAGTTCCCCTCATCGGGCTGAGTGTTTTGATATACAGTATGACATGTCCATGTTGTGCTTATTTTGGGGGCGTGAATACCCGGTGGGGTGTCAATACTTTTGGACAAAAGTTGCTACTGAAAATACATCTTCGTCCAGAGTAAGGTCCTAAAGTAGCTGGTCAAGTTTGGTGTAAATCGCTCGAAAACTTGCCGAGTTATAAACCTCCAAAATTTATAATGGAAGTCTATGGGGGAAAAAAGCCACTTTGAGCTTCTGTACCGGAATTCCGATCGCTTATAAAAGTCATAGCACACCTCTCCTCAATGAGCCAGTCAATTTGACACCTCATTCATGGATCTAGGACAAAAGCTGCGGGACAAGTTAGGCGCCGAAAACGTGTCCGGCGCAATAACAAGAATGTTGCTTTGCAAGCACCATTAACTAGGACATTTGCCCCTTTTCCACCGAGGCAGTTCGAGTGCAGGTTCGGAGCCTAATTTAGAACCAGTTCTTTCTGTTTCGACCACCAAAGCACCGGCTCCAAACCAGGAAAAGTGCTTCTTAAGTAGCACCAAAACGTTGCTGATCTAGACTTAAGAACCGCTTGCGTCAGGAGCTGTGGGCGGGGCTACTGTTAGCGCATCTGATAATATACCTTAAGTATATTAATGTTTAATACACTTTTACTTTACCGCGATATGATACATTATCAGCACACATGATAGTAGGTAGCTACATGCTAAGGCTACATTTTTTCTGTGTTAACGATAAAATAACGGTATGTACTTTATCGATCACAACCTCCGTTTATACAGATTACACGGAGCCGCACGTACACGTTTTATTAGCCGCGTTTGGATGCGGATGTAGGTTCACAAAGCCATGAGCATTAACAGTAAAGCGACATCCGCCATTGTTGTCGTGTTTGTGTTTGCCGCTGCTGCGCTAACATCGCTGGAACACGTGACACGTATACAGTGACGTCACACTCGGCGCTGTGATGCTCTCTAGCCGGTGGAAAGGCAAACCGGTTCTTAGAAGGTTCACCAGTGGAACCGACTCTGAACCAGCACCAGCGCTAGCTCTGAACCAGCACCCGGTTCTTTCCGGTGGAAAAGAGGCAATAGAGTATGCAGAGATATGGAGATAAACATCAGCATGTTGGGCCTTTACATGTCTGGATCTAAATTCAAAGTGACTTGAGTCAGTGTCCAGACTTATCACACGCTCCCAGAGCCATTTCTATAAAGCTCAGCTCACTGAGAAAGCAGACGCTCGATTACATCGTCAGATGAGCGAGGATGAACGAGCAGATAAAGATGATGCACGAGCAATTGCATCAGTGTGGGAAAAGAAAGAGCATGTTAGAGAGCGTTTTTTTTCTTCATTCGTTCACTGCCCACTTCCTGCACAGATTAAACTGCATGGAATAAATAGCTGAACTGAAATCTCCTATTTCCTGCTCGTCGGATCTTTCTTCCTGTTCAGCCAGCACGTTATCGCACGGATCTGAGAGCATCGTGCTGCAGTATTTGATAAGCCCGTGAGTCCGTGCTGGGAATTAACTCGGACGGTGTAACTAAAGGCAGGATCGATGTGGATGGAGGCTTAGAAAGAAAAATAAATAAATAAAAGTCTCCCATCCAGAGTGTGAGGATCTTCTTCGGGAGCTTGTGTGTTTTCCGGTCTCGCTCTCTCTCTAGGTGATTTCTCTATTACTCCGAGCAGCAGACTGATGGAGTGCAAACCCAGCAGATGTGAGGGAAATTTGGTAGCAACAGGGAGGAGAATTAAAACAACATTAGGCATCCAGTAAGTGGAAAATCACGCTTTCCCGTTCCGTGCTGGTGAATCTCGTTCAAACGGTTGTGCACTAAGGACGTAATTAGATTCGAACGCGGCCCTCCCTGCGGAGGAGGACCGCTGGGACGTCCTCAGACCTGAGCCCCTGCGCTGTTCCATCAGAAATCACCATCCGGTGCTCCAGAGCTGTCAGAAGTCCATAATCACAAAATGTTGGGATTAACGCAGGATTGGTGTGTGTGTGTGTGTGTGTGATGAGGATGGCGTGTGCTGAAGCGCCGATTAAGCGGCGATGGTGGCTGCGGCGTGTTTGACTGACTGGTCTGATATTAACACTGAAGCAACACGTCAAGTCGCCTGGAAAGTTGTCAGATCGGTAAAAGTGCTGGAGGGGCTCTGCTGTCCCCGCTGTCTTTACCATGTTGAGTGAAAACACACAAAACACACACACATTGCTGAATCTTTGGGCTGCGCCAGACATCAAATCCACAACGCTGTCATTCAACGAGTGTCACTACGCTGGACCTCTTCGGTGTCAATTAAATGCGCTCCGGTGATCAGTGCTGAATGTCAACCTTTTTATTACCAACTGATTCCTGATGAGGGGGTCACGGTGGCTTAGCGGTTAGCACGTTCGCCTCACACCTCCAGGGTCGGGGGTTCGATTCCCGCCTCTGCCTTGTGTGTGTGGAGTTTGCATGTTCTCCCCGTGCCTCGGGGGTTTCCTCCGGGTACTCCGGTTTCCTCCCCCGGTCCAAAGACATGCATGGTAGGTTGATTGGCATCTATGGAAAATTATCCGGAGTGTGTGAGTGAATGAGAGTGTGTGTGTGCCCTGCGATGGGTTGGCACTCCGTCCAGGGTGTATCCTGCCTCGATGCCCGATGACGCCCGAGGTAGTTCAGGTAAGCGGTAGAAAATGAATGAATGAATGAATGAATGAATGAATGAATGAATGAATGAATGAATGATTATTGTTTTAAGTAAAAAGTTCTCATTCTGTTGTCAGGAGATTGTGAGTTTGAATCCCGGTGAGAAACTGTCAGCTACAGTATGCGTAGTGGAGAAATAAGCTGTTCAGTCATCAGCAGGGCAACTAAAGTGTGTCAGCTGATATATACGGAGTGGTTAATGAGGTAATAACTGTTCTGAAGACACAACCTTCAGATCAGGTCAGAGAGCGTAAATGCGCCGTTTGGTTATTTTTCCTGATGATCCCTCTAGTAAGAACAACCAGCGATTGCAAACAGTAAGGTCAGGAATGTTCTGTCCATCGCTGTGGAGGTGTCTCACCACTGATAGAGACATGGAAATATTCTTCTTCTGATGGCAAAAAAGTACAAAACATGCAAAAGAGCTCCAGGTTTGATTCGACAGATGATTCCTTTTTCTCTTGACAAGCATGTTTTTTTGTCCCGTGTGTGACGGACGAGCTGCGAAGTTCAGTGAAGGGGGAAAGCGATTATGGATCATCCTTTAGGAACGAATACGCATGACTCGTATCGTATCGCCGTATGATAACCGAGCACTCGGGCTAGGATTCGGTGCTCCAGCAGAGTATGAAGAGTTCCAGTTTCACGTAAATTGAAAAAGCGACATTATAAATATAGATTTGTAATCTGTGTCATTTGACACAGGCGAGATGGAACTGGAGTAAAGACGGAAGCGGGAGCGCCGAGTCTTCTGAAAGCTCGCCGGATTCCGTATGAGAAGAATCTGGAAGGAACCCGTGAGTGGGGGGGGGATTGTGTTGGGCAACGTGTCCTCAGCAAAAAAAATGTGCTGGACAACCTTAACTGAGATAAATATTACTTGGGAAATGTGTTGCTCTGGTTTCTGTGTCCCAGAATTCCCTACGGGAGGACGCAGCAGTCTTCCCAGGAGACAGAACTGGGTAATGACATCATCAGCAAGCACCAGAGGCACAGCTATATTAATCTGAGTGCTGTTTGCCTGATTTTTCCTTTTTTTCGTTGTTGTTTTTTTTTTTTTTTCAGAAGGGAGCGGTGGGAAAAGAGGCATGGCGAAAACCGAACGCTACTCTGTCATTGTCAGAGGAAGTGCACTTAGCTCCCGTACTGACGCTGCAGAAAAGTTGAGGGAAAAAAAAATCTGCTTGGCTAGTTCCACTCGCATAACCTCTTCATGCTAACACCGTGTGCTGAGTCTTATGGCTTGGAGCATGTGTCCAAATTGTGCTATGAGACGGTATATCTACGATATCAGCTACTGAAAAACAGAGGTGCAACATCTGGTCCTGGGATATGCTCGAAGATTCTGAGTTCGCGGCATGACGTGTTTGGTTTCTCGATTTTTTTTTTTTTTTTGAGGATAAAAAATGGGACGGTCGTGAATACTTAATAAGAAACTGTAACTTTATTCATCTGATATAAATAAAACATACTGAGGTGTTTAAGACGTTTTAAATGTCACGACACTGAGGGAGCTGCGTGTAAATGTTTCAGATGCAGCTTGTTTTCTTAATACGGAATAACAGGTGCTAAGTTATAAGAATATATTTGTTTGTTACACGATATTTCATTTGTCTTGAAATACTGTACCTTGTAAAGCGTCTTTGAGCTTGGGAAAGGCGCTATATGAATTAAGCATATTATTATTATTATTATTATTATTATGTTTAGGGAGGCACGGTGGCTTAGTGGTTAGCACGTTCGCCTCACACCTCCAGAGTTGGGGGTTCGATTCCCACCTCCGCCTTGTGTGTGTGGAGTTTGCATGTTCTCCCCGTGCCTCGGGGGTTTCCTCTGGGTACTCCGGTTTCCGGTCCAAAGACATGCATGGTAGGTTGATTGGTGTCTCTGGAAAATTGTCCGTAGTGTGTGTGTGTGTGTGAGTGAATGAGAGTGTGTGTGTGCCCTGTGATGGGTTGGCACTCCGTCCAGGGTGTATCCTGCCTCGATGCCCGATGATGCCTGAGATAGGCACAGGCTCCCCGTGACCCGAGGTAGTTCGGATAAGTGAATGTGATGTCTCTACGCTGTATAGCCTTTAGGTTATTTAAGAAACATAAGAGGGTGCGTTTTATTGTTCCGTCTCTGCGGTCGACTCCATAAGACTTTAATTTACATGCGCGATCTCTGCTCCCGAAGTGATTTTCAGGCGCATTTGCATCGACTCCGCCCTTTATATCAAATTGCACATTCAGACGAGATTGAATCCTCTGTTACAGACTGCGCGTCTCACGTATCATCGCATGACCCTCGTTGTCCTTTGATTGTTCCGATCCTGCCGAGGGCACGTGTGTGTGTGTGTGTGTGTGTGTGTGCTCCGTTCACTTTTTCTGTAGCTGAATGAATCACAGACGCTTAGTGATTGGACGCGTTTCTCCGGCTCATCACCGCAAATTAAAACGGTGGGAGGTTTGTTGGGTTTGCATATGGCAGTATGGCATGGGGACCACACGGGCAATCTAAGACGCTGACTATCTCACAGATGAAACCATTCCACTTCGGCAGACTGGGAGCCTGTGGGAGAGCAATCGCGCCGCTCAGCCGTGCTCTGATTGTGTCTTAATTGGGACGCTTCACATCTCTCATAGCGCTTCTGCTTTTCATTCCGCCCCCCTCCCTCCCTCCATCCGCTCTGCCAGGAGAAGGGGTGTGATCTGCCGTCACCGTGTTCTCACCGCTGATCGATGGAGAGCCGACTCGCCACAGGAGAGATGTTACGGCTATACAGCCTCTTTTTTAGATTAACTAAATCTCCTTCTGTTAAAAATCCGAGCTCAGTGCTGTCATGGCAACCTCTGAAAGCATCGGCGAGAGTTGTGAAATGTGCAGCAGAAATTTCTTCGCCGCCTTTAGCCTCCAGACATTATATTGATGGCGCTGTAACGGTTGGCTGCCTTTCACCTGCTCGTGCTACCTGCTGAGCCTACAAAGGAGTCACGATACGACGCCTGCGTCTATACGTCTAACCCCAGAGCATATACACATTATCCTGTCTAAACACACACACCGTCACAAATCTGCCGTTCTGCGCTGATCTTTTCACACAGAGACGGTCGACAGAAGGCTTAAATAGGACTTAAAGCTTTTTAACAGTGATACAATATCACATATCCTATAGTGTCAGAGCTATATAAATGTTTATATACACACAACACATGAGTTGCAATGAGGTGTATATACTGTATGTCTGGGGGCATGCGGTCATTCATTCATCTTCTACCGCTTATCCGAACCTCTCGGGTCACGGGGAGCCTGTGCCTATCTCAGGCGTCATCGGGCATCGAGGCAGGATACACCCTGGACGGCGTGCCAACCCATCACAGGGCACACACACTCTCATTCACACACACACACACACACTACGGACAATTTTTCAGAGATGCCAATCAACCTACCATGCATGTCTTTGGACCGGGGGAGGAAACCGGAGTACCCAGAGGAAACCCCCGAGGCACGGGGAGAACATGTGACCTCCACACACACAAGGCGGAGGTGGGAATCGAACCCCCAACTCTGGAGGTCTGAGGCGAACGTGCTAACCAATAGGCCACCGTGACCCCCAACGTAACATGTTGTTCGTTTGATATTTTCCGGAAAATGTCTAGACTGTTTCACTCTCACAGGAAGTCTACGGTAACTTAGATAATCCCTCTTTACATCCGTGGTGAACAGAAAAGTATCTCAGAATGCACAAAAACCTGATAAACGACAACAGAGGCTTCTACATCAGCTTCCTCTCCTGTGAGCCAAGAACAAGACTCGATAAACAGTGAGTGTTTTAAAGCCGGTCAGCAAATAAATGAATAGATTTGTCACTGTTCAAAACTGCGTCTGGCTTCATGACCTTTTCGCTAAGAGCTCAGAAGAACCGATTCACGATCCATTTGCTCTCTTATCGTCACTTTTTTTTAAATACGTACACAAATAACCAAAGAAAGTGTATGAATGTATGAAGTCACTTTGTTTTTCTCTTCGTTTTCTCTAAACCTTTTCTTATCGAGACAGCCAGGGAATTAAAACGGCTGAAAAAAAAAAAAAGCTAATTCTCCCCCCCCCTCCCCTCGATTGTGTATTTTCGCTAACGTTCACGCTGTCCGTCTGGCGTTACAGTATATCACTCATATCGCTAACTCGTTAAATCGAATTGATATCCCTAATCGTTATAACAACACACAGCATCTTTGTTCCATTTTTGCAGCACATTTGCAGACCTGCTCAGCATCCATCCATCCATCCATCCATCCATCCATCCATCCATCCATCAGGGACCAGCTTTATTCTAAAACATCCTGCAGGATCGGACAGAAAAAACAAAGCTGCACATCTCTAGAGAGCGAACGAGCCAAACAGCCAAACACGTAGCCTGCCAAGCCTGCACAAGCGCTCCCACATGTCCAGAACCGAGAATGGACTTCAGACACGTGTGTGCGCTGATACACAAGAATACAAAGATATACTGTAAGGTACAGGGATGCTGGACGCGGAAAACGGCGTCGAGCCGCACCGACACGTTCTCAGCACAAAGCCACGAACGCGTAGCTTGCACTTATAAATTAGAATGTGCTCACGGGGTGGAAAGATTGATGACTACGCCACGCACATCTCATGACTCGAAGACTCTCATGCTTAGTTAATAAGAGATCGCAGCGCCTTTTCACATCTGCACACATCCTAGTTACTGAGGAGGCAGGTTTTTAAAGGGAATTAAAAGAGACGTCTGGGAGACATCTTCAAGGAGCTTGTGGGCCAAACAGAGGCTGAGGTGGTGTGAAGGCCAGGGTTTGCAGGTGGTAAATGGATTATGAATCTGGCAACGCTACCACACAAACGAATGGTGTTTGCTCCAAGGCTTTGGATGGCAAATAAATTTTTGCAGCTTCCATTGGTCTCGAAACACCTAACAAGGATTTCTTTAAGTACGACAGGATTTATTTATTCGACGAGTGCGGGTTTGGTCCTGAAAAGTCGTCGTGTGCCGCCGTCTCGGTTTGGCGGCGCTGTCGTTTTCGGGAGTTTTCATAATAACTCCTGGTCTTATTTCAGAGACACTGATATTCAATCATCATCTGCTCCAGGAGATTCTGTGTTTATGCTCCTTGACTATTTATCCTACTTTATAAGACAAGAGAAAAAAAAAAGAAAAAAAAGGTAGAAGCTCTTTACAAAATGCCAGACTCGTCGTGAAATTTCCTCAGTGTTTAATCGGTGTAATGAGAGAGAGAGAGAGAGAGAGAGAGAGAGAGAGAGAGAGAGACACGGTCTTTTCTGTAGTCTTTTCAGACCGACTCGTTCCTCCTCCTTTGCCTATTGACACTTTGGCTCTATTCAAACGCTCTGATTCTTTAGCTTCTCACGGCACTTCTTCTCGAGCCTCCACAATAAAGCCTCTTTAATGGCATGCGCGTCTCCACGCTGACAAGCGACAGCATTCACCTATACAAACCGTACAGAACGTGCAATGAGCGCTGATACAAACCAGCGGTACTGAATGGTACCATGCCAGTATTGTTCTTTGTCTGGCTCGGAACACAGAGCACGTAGGACACAAAGGAGGCGAAATCTAGACTGCCGGAGTAATCAATCTTATGTTCTGTCCCCGGAGGGACACCACCTGCTGCTTCATGCCAAGCTGCAGAATATCTGGGAAAGCAGGGTGCGTTCCTGAAAACCGGAGATGCTCGGGGCTTTGACTCATTTGCATCGTTTTGAATAATCGTGTGGATTTAAGGGTCCCGAAAAATGTCCGATTCCTTTTATACCCCAGCAACAATTCGAATTTTTATTCATTACATATCATCCATCATACTGTATGTTTTATCCATTTCTAGTTACATGTAAGGTTGAAATGCCCATCATTGACGTTCAACACCAGACCCAACGCCTCATGGATGCTTTTATTTCCACCGTCATCACCAGCACTCCTGGTGATCCGCGTTAGAACCGGTTACTCGCATGCTAAACTGAACTAACTCGTGAACGCTTTAGTAAATAACCGACGAGCTCCGTCGTCAGTCGGATCATCGGTGGGAGCTCTGAGATCCCTGAGAAGTGACACGTACAAACACAGCCTTAGCCTTTAAATGAGCAAATCAAAGCATCAAAAGCACATTCATCATGCCTGGCAGAGTGCCATGTTTCTAAATCAAGTGTAAAAGCTTAAAAAACCCAGTGGTGAAGTGCGTGTTGGGCGCAGATGAGAAATCCAGAGCAGAAATGAGGTACCATGTGAGGAAGCCCTGCTGGGGATGAAATGACCCCGCTATTGAGGAGGTAAGGATGGCGTCGTGCTAGGCAGTGCCGAGGACTGGGGCTCGGCCGCCCGAGCCGGGCCAGTGGGTTGATGGGACGACACCAGGGTTCCACGCTCCTTTCATTAACACTCCATCTCGCTCACCTGAGGGGAGCTGAAATACCAAATCAAATATAAAGAGCGGGGAATCTCTGTGGCCTCGCTGCCTGGCGTGTGCCTAGAATTGCAGCCTTGTGCACTATTCAACACGCTCTTAAGATACACGCCATGCTCCAGCTGTGTTCCAGTTGCATATTCAAATCTCACACATCACAGGATTTTTTCCCTCAGAAGGATGGCGTGCTGGTCCTGTGTTCTTGTGGATGTGGATGAGCAGGGAAGGGAAGGAGCTCTCTTGCATTTGTGTCATGAAATATGCCTCTTTGCTTCCTTACCGAGCCCCAATTTCTTTTGTCACACACCGCTGGATGAAAGCTCTTCATGTTTTAAGGAGGCCCACTGAGAGGCGCCACATGCGATTCTGTCAGAATCAATGGGAATGCGCTGTGCTGATGGGGATTTGTGTTTTTAATTCGATTTCTCTTTGCTGTCTAGACACTAGCTCAGAGACAGCAGTGGAAATGCACTCCTGTTGCTTTGAGTGGTGATATACGCCACCCTGCATCGCTCCGACGCTGAAAGATCTCCCCGAGTGTTCTGTTGAAACAAAGTCGAGAAGATAGAAGTTAGGCGACGTCCTCCAATGGTCTACTAACAGACTGTGAAGTCGGAGATGTCTCGTGGGAACCGTGCAATGGGCACGCCATGTTAAACACCATCTCCGGGACCGTTTTGCCTCTGAGGCGGTCGGCGTTCCTAATTCGCACCATTGTCTGCACACATTCGTGCCGGCGTTTCACTCCTCCCCCTCAAAAAGTCAACACATGCTGGGGAGGAAATTCAAATGTGGAGCATTGCAGTAAATGTCAGGAACAATGTGGGTCTTTGAGATCAGAGATGTGAGCGTGGGGGGGCGTCAAAGATGAGGACCGCCGATGCTTTTGGATAAGGGTGTCCTGCCACCCGTGGGTTTCATGACACGACCATCAGGAGGGCACTCGAGAGCTCGAGAAGAACAACTAACAACCCAAGCTAATGTGAGAAAAGTATTATTATTATTATTATTATTATTATTATTATTATTATTATTATTATTAAAGATGATTAATATTATTATTACTATTATTATAATTATTGTTATTAAAAATTATGATGATTATTATTATTACTATTATTATCATCATCATCATTATTATTGATGATGATAATAATAGTAATAATAATAATAAGCATAATTAATAATAATAATCATCATCATCGATAATAATAATAATAATAATAGTAATAATAATAATAATAATAATAATAATTAATACTAAACAAACAAACAAACAAACAAACAAATAAATAAATAAAATGTTTAAAGCAAATACACGGCAATCTGCCACATGATGCTGAGAAAGAATTAAACCACAGAGATGTTCAATAAAATGAGAAGATTCATTTCTGAATTCTGTCAGAAATACAGACAGGCATATTAGAAGTCTAAAGGCAGAAAATGGATTCCTGTAAAACACTACATCCCGTCTTCAGTTCAAAATATAAAACCCGACATAAGATATAAGACACGTTCGTGTGGAGTCTCATCCATTTCATACGTCTGACTGAGTACGTCATGGAAGCATCCCAAAAAAAAACCAAAAAAAACTGTGTAATGAAAGAACTCCCGATGATCAGACGTTTTGTTGCACCACTCGGAAGCTGACGGTTCCAACTCGTACTTGGATGTTAGCTTCAGTCCCTGGACATATCAGTGTTGATTTGTTCCTTTTGGTTTTCCCTTTTGTTTCTGTGTACACCCACAAAAAAAAAAAAAAGATGTGTGATTTCTGCAGGCGCTTTGTGCAAAGCGCTGAATAAACGCCATGGAAATTCGAGCTGACTTCGACTCAAATGCTATTGAGATAATCTCTTTCCTAATCATTTGCACAAGCGGAGAGAAACGACTACAGAAAAGAACTCGGAGGTTCCTCTTGATGGAGGGAGCTGCAGGAAAGCACCAGATACTCCATTCTCTCTCCGAGAGTCGAGTGTTTGATCTAGTTAATCTGACTTAATGGCGAGTGGATATATTACATTTTATTCTAATGGCTCTCCGAGAAAAAAAATAAAAAGTGCAGCGGTGCTCCTTCGGGCTCAGGTCCAACGCCATTAAAAGTCAGGGATGCCGAAATCTTTAAACAGGCAAAAAAATCTATATCTCTGGAATGAGCATCTGTTGGAAATCAAAGTGTCCTTGAATTCAAATGGAATAGGATCTACTGAAAGGGAGCGAAGAGGACCTGAGGCGCCCCAGAGAGCGACATCAAGGCCTTCGTGTCGCCGGGAGAACATTACACATGCCCTCTGACTGCTGTCCCACAATTCTTCTGGAAGAACACATGGCATTTCTTTTTCAAGTCAAACAGAAAAAGTAAACACACAAACACGCTCAGACAGAGGGAGTCGCGGTCGTCTCAGACGCTGACGCTGGGATTCGGACGAGGACGAGAGCGGCGATAAATATTTGGACCGAGTGAACATCGGAACATCTTGAGCGACGGATGAATTCCGAGAAATGCCTCGGCTAAAAAAAAAATACGTCGATTATATTGTGGGGATTTGAAAAAAGAAACGCAAAAGCGGTCCGTATAAGATGGCGTCGAGGTTCCCAAGAGTTTGTGCTGTAGGGTAAGGACACGAACGAGGCACTTATGTGCTGCTTAACGAATCCCTGAACACTTTATTTAAAAAAAAACAAAAAACTGCTAAATAGACAGTGTGGGATAATCGTTAGTTCGATTTCTTTTGTGAATACTTGAGAAGCTATTAAATCGGTCTCAACACCTTTTGCCTCATTAAAAATGCTAAGGAGTGCAGGAGGTGCAACAGAAAATCGTTCAGTATTCACAGGTTCGAATCCCAGAGCCAAAATTGGCCTCACTGTCTGAGAGGGAGGGGTACGGGTTCTCTCTCTCTCCTTCGACAATGTGAGCGACGCTAAAGAAGGTAAGAATTAGGTGGAAAATGAAACAAACACCAATTAATTTTGTGCTAATTAAACTAGCACACAAAATTAACACCGGTACGATTTATGACGAGTCTGTTTGCGTTTCTCTCTCCACTAATAAAACCCAGGATGAGGCACGACACGGAGCGGTGACGCACTGACAACTGAAGTTACTACTCGTTTTCCTACAAAGACCAAACCTGGGACACGCCGACCGTGTGAAACGCGGACTGCGGCTTAAAAGACGTCTCGACGTAGCGGAGAAACTCGACCGCGGAGATATCAAAGAGCTTAGAACTAAAAAGGAAACTTCGATACAATAACGTGTTAGATAACTAAGTCATAATTAAATTGAGGCTTTTATGTAAAACGAGTATACGGGACGGAGGGCATTAATACGGCTGACGTGATCTGACTGCTACACGATTAGAGACGTGTAGAAAAAGCGTAATCTACAGACAGAACACCTTATTTGTTGTTCCGACTGTTTATTATACTGTATGTGAGGTTGGCTGTGGATTCTTTACTGTTCAGAAAATGACACAGAAGTCCTGTTTAATGTGTTTCGAACCGATGCTTGTGTTTACGACGTGTGATGGGTTGCCAGATCTGCCAAGACAAATCCTGCTGAATTGTCAGACAGTGAGTGTTAAAAGACTTCCCTAAACAGCTCATACACCAGGGTCTGGGAGGTTAGTCATCAATAAAAATGCTCTAGAAGAAGGAATAAAAAGCCTTTCCTGTGCTAGGGTGATGGAAAAGTTTTACCGATCAATTATTTACGCTAAAAGCGTGACGTCTGTTTTAAATAGAAACCTGAATCTACATATTTGTACAGTATAGAGTTAAAGCTGTGAGCGTGTGGAATCCTCGTCTCGGGCTCTCGTCTCTACTCGGCAGAGGTGCTACAGTACTGAAAGCGGTATTGGATTGAACGGGACAGACAACAGCACAATTTCCTAATAAAAAGCCTTGACAAGCCGGGTCACAATGGAGAATTAGAGCCACAAAAGGCGATGATGGATATGCTAAACATCCCAAACAAGCCCCTGGCCTCGTGTTAACCGCCGCCTTCTTCTCAACCATATTTACATTTTCAGCACAAATGGAAATTCGGATATGGCACAGAGGGGGTAAACAGGCCCTGCTAGAGAAAAACACAGCTGATTGAGCTCTTGTCTCATCTGATTACAGGTTTTATATATCAGCTACGAGAAAGAGAGAGCGGCTAGCACCGAGCGCTCGCGGCTCTGCCGCTCGCCGGAGCAAAAGCTGAGGGATCCTGCACTGCAATTCATTCATTAGCATGCTAATTACATCCATTCAGAAAGGAAAATATCCAGAAATACCCAGCACCGTGTCAGGCGGCAACAGAAAGCAGAAGAGAAATCCGTCTCCACGTCTCTGCTTAAGGCTGCTGGCGCCTCCTTCGTGTCAGATTTGGAGCTCTATTAGCAACATCCAAACAGTTTTTGAGTGGGCTGCAGAATGATGGGCTAATATTTGTTAACCGCTCGGCTCTGATAATTTGACAGGATGTGATTAGCGCTCACTGTGAATGAAGTCCCTGCTTAGATGAATCCTGTCAAGTTTCCTCTGATGACTTGAGAGATTATAACAGCGTTTGAATGTCACTTTTTTAATCTAGTTTTTTTTAATGAACTTTTTTTATCCAGGTTTATTAGAACCCTCAGAACCCTCTGTAGCACTTCTTTTTGTAAACCTGAGGTATATTAATGAACCCGATGTACCGACAGCTTTAAGGAGCTGTTCCCACTTTGACCTTAACTAACAATATGGAAATCTTTGTGTTAATATTCGAGCGACTAAAACGAGTTTGTCGTAAACTTGTACAGTATCTGAGATACGCCGTCAGGCTTAAACTGTGTGTACTGTATTACTTTTATAGCGTTTCACAGACTCCCTCATCCAGACTCGACCTACAGAAATGCTTAGGGGCTTTTTACACCTGGTCACTTCCTGCGTTTTCTGTGATCCGATATCTATCCGATGGTAAAAAAACAGGTCTAAATGCCCTCCGAAACGTTTTGGAGACGTATATAAACCCGATGGTACAAACCCCTTCAGGAGGAGGTCTGGGACGCGTTTCAGATGAAACTGGACAGGTGTAAATGCATGTGGTTGTTCAAGCCACATATGTCAGCGCTATACTCCTCCCAAACAGAAATACGTCACTCGCAGGTGACCTTTCACCCAGGCGTCTCGTCGGGGCTTAAAACGTGCTGCTGCCGCCAGTGAAAACGCAGCAAACAGTAAACGTTGTTTTGTGTAGCATAAACGTCGTAACGAGTTTTTTCGTCTTCTTTTTGATCGCGTTCTGAAAACCACATACACCAAAGTGTGTTCCATTTCAATTACCCCAGAAATGAGGTAAAATATATTAGCATTTTGGGCGGGAGTAGAAAGATCGGGTCGATATCCGATTCGCCGAGACGACTTTATGTGGCCTGATGTAAATGGGACAGTTTTAACAAATCAGACGACTATCGGATCAGAGACAACACACGAAGTGACCAGGGGTAAAAAGGCCCTCGGAGTCTGGAACAAAAACACATCCTCATGCTAGTTCACTAGGTCAGGAACTCCGAAAATACTAACTAGAACATTCTGTAAAAACATACAGTGTTATTACTGTATTATTGGCAACCCAAGTGAGCCAACCCAAAGAAGTGAGCTGTAAACGTCCGCCTCGGCTGACGATGTAGCGCTCGTGCGTTATTATATGTTATTAAATGTTTTATACACATAGAAGTGAGTCGAAAACCCTTCAAATCTGAATGATTTACTCTGCGCTGTCGAGGCGACGCAGAGCGCTCGGATCATCGCGTTTAATTTCGTACGCACCCTGGATTTAACCTTCAGCCCGAGCTACAATATTTAAAGGTGTGATATGTAATGTTTAAACACGTTTATAAACTTGCGGTATTAATAACCTTGGGGGAAAAAAACTCACTTGAAAAATGAAGTGATTTAAATGAATTTGGTTAATTTCTTCATTCCAGTGCTCTGTTTACTTTACGCCAGCCCGGAGGTGGGAAATCTCCCATGTGCAGCTTCAACAGAGGGCAGGAAGTTAGTCAGGAGGAAGTGAAAGGAAGTCTATCGCTGCGAGCGATTTTTTTTTAAGCTATCGATATTTGCTGTCAATCATTTAAAAAACATAAGTGTATCTCTGTCTACTACAGCAGCCTGGTTCACCGGCTGTACGAGGAGATGAGAGAGGCACGGCTGAATTTCCTGCAGGATCGCTCACAGTGGAGCTGCTCCGCACGCTCTAAGGTCATCGCTAACAGATGGAGAAAGAGGCTCTGCTACTGTTTTAGACAATTACAACAAATTGATCGTGACACATCCGATGCAAGGTGCGCCGTGCAAGATCCTTCCTTTAAGACGCGCTGCCTCGGGGCGCGCTCCGTCTTCAAAGGCTTCTGATTAGAAAGTAAGTGATGAGGACGCTGCCCTGCTTCTCCGGCGCTTGAAGACGCTTCTTAATGGCTGCTTAGGGAAGCCTGCTTTCTGAGCCTCAGAGACACTACAAAGCAAATCTGCAATTAATTGAAGTCGTAAAAATTTGAACGCGAAACCCGGTTAGGAAAGAAACCGTCCTCTTATGTACGTTCGTCGTACTAGGAATTTCTAAACCCTTCTCTAAGACATAAATTAAAGCGTACACACTGTCACTAAAATTAGAACAGGCCCTGAGTGAGACATGTGACACGACACTGTGGTGAGTCTAAACGAGTGAAAGTGAAAAGTGACGTGACGTACGGCTAAGTATGGTGACCCGTACTCAGAATTTGTTCTCTGCGTTTAACCCATCCGAAGTGCACACACACACACACACAGCAGTAAACACACACACGGTGAACACACACCCGGAGCAGTGGGCAGCCATTTATGCCGCAGCACCCGGGGATCAGTTGGGGGGGGCTCGGTGCCTTGCTCAAGGGCACTTCAGTCGTGGTATTGCAGGCCCTAGACTCGAACCCACAACCTTATGGTTAGGAGTCAGACTCTCTAACCATTAGGCCATGACTTCCCTAGTTCCAGTTATCATAAACACATTTGTTTAAACAGCAAACTGATCATCAGTCAGATCCGTGCGGTAGAATCAGCTAATATTAGCATAATTAATTTACAGGTATTTATAAAAGTTCATAGCTCACTTAAAATCAAGAAATGAGCCAGTTACCATGAGAGATCTAGGTCACGTTTGTCTATAATAGACATGTTTTGCTAAAATTAACCTTAGCTTAAAAATGAGTTTATGTCATTTGGTTGGGCGGCGCCTCGGTTTTCAGCCGCGACGACGTCCTTGATGTTCATTCATTCATTCATTTCCTACCGCTTATCCGAACTTCTCGGGTCACGGGGAGCCTGTGCCTATCTCAGGCGTCATCGGGCATCGAGGCAGGATACGCCCTGGACGGAGTGCCAACCCATCACAGGGCACACACACACACTCTCATTCACTCACACACTCACACACTACGGACAATTTTCCAGAGATGCCAATCAACCTACCATGCATGTCTTTGGACCGGGGGAGGAAACCGGAGTACCCGGAGGAAACCCCCGAGGCACGGTGAGAACATGCAAACTCCACACACACAAGGCAGAGGTGGGAATCGAACCCCCGACCCTGGAGGTGTGAGGCGAAGGGGCTAACCACTAAGCCACCGTGCCCCCCCCCCTTCCTTCATGTTGTTATTGTAAAATTCTGTTTATTGAATAATCCCACAAATGACAAAGCATCAAAAGAGGTAAACTGAGATTCTATGAGATATGTAAACCCCAGCTGATTACATTCCACATCATTGCTTAGCACCATTTTGCGGAATCTTATCCAGTTACACGTGTCTTTTTGCTCACGGACACCGAAGCGGTCTGTAGGGTAAAAGTCCCCCTCTGTTTCCTTCCCTGTGCTTCTTCCTCTCTTCATGTCATTGGCCTGAGATAGCAGTGTGGCCTGGAAAAGAGATTAAAGCAGAAATATGTCGCAGTGTATTCGGGGTTTAACCGGAAAGCTTCGGCACAGACACAGAGATGCATAATCTCCCGTTGCCAGGGGAGAGCTCACGGACTGGGAGCTGCGCCGGAATGTAACGTGTCCGTCGCTAACGTCCAGCCAGCCAATGGAAACTCCTCGCCTATCAGCAGAAGAGTTGACCGCCTCCATTAGGCCTCGGGCACATCTGTGCAAAGCCCTAATCACTTCACTAAGAGGTCGCTCGTGGCATTCTGAACTTGATTATAAGATCAGGAGCATTGTGAGATGGTAATCATTTAATCCTCTCAGAACACACACACACACACACACACACACACACACACACACACAGAGCGAGAGAGGCCTGCTTTTCCAGTACTGCTTTTTTTTTCCTATCATAAGGCCCATTAATGGATGAGAAAGGAAAAGAAGCAGAAAAAAAAACAGTTTAACAAAAAGAAGAACAAATATATAACATGTGGGTTATAATGTAGATTTTTTTTTTTAATGTAAATACTGGGGAGAAAAATTGACATAATTATTTAGTTTAAGATTGAATTAAAATAAGGAAAATAATTTTAGGGTGGGGGCACGGTGGCTTAGTGGTCAGCATGTTCGCCTCACACCACCAGGGTCGGGGGTTCGATTCCCGCCTCCGCCTTGTGTGTGTGGAGTTTGCATGTTCTCCCCGTGCCTCGGGGGTTTCCTCCGGGTACTCCGGTTTCCTCCCTCGGTCCAAAGACATGCATGGTAGGTTGATTGGCATCTCTGGAAAATTGTCCGTAGTGTGTGTGAGTGAATGAGAGTGTGTGTGTGAGTGAATGAGAGTGTGTGTGTGCCCTGCGATGGGTTGGCACTCCGTCCAGGGTGTATCCTGCCTCGATGCCCGATGACGCCTGAGATAGGCACAGGCTCCCCGTGACCCGAGAAGTTCGGATAAGCGGTAGAAGATGAATGAATGAAAGAAAATAATTTTAGTGAATAAATAAAAAAGTATATTTTTGGTATTTTTTATTTATGTATTTTATTTCTATTTTGGTGTTTTTTTTTAAACGGTTTGTTTGATGGGGTAGAAGTCTAGACCCCGTCCCTTCACCTGGGGTACTTCTCTGAGTGATTTTGCTGAGGCAGGAGAGCTTTCAGATGTGTAAAGATTTGTAGCAGAGTGAAGTTAAGTAAAATGAAATGATGACACACTGAACGGAGAGGATGTTTTGAGGTGGGTTTGATGGGTGGTGTTTGCTAACAAAACAGGCATTTCCTTTGAAATATAGTGAGAGTATTTGTTTGCGTTGTGTGTGAGGTTGTACACACGAACGTCAAACCATTTTTTTACAACAAATCCCTTGCAGAGCCCTCGGAAAGTGACGGCGTAACAGATTGTGCTCTATTTGCAGAAGCGGAGCAGTATATCCTTTATAACATGCGGCGCTGTGTGCTCCCGGTGACTGGGCAAAAAAAAGAGCACTTTACGCTGAGAGCCCATCTGCTCCTGTGCAAAATAACACAATGGGGGAGAGCGGAGTCATGAAAAACACACACACACACACACACACACACACACACACACACACACACACACACATAGAGGGACTGACCGACACGGTGTCCTGTCGCAGCAAAGGAGGAAACCGAGGAGGATCTGAACAAGCGTGTGACCGTGTTCCCATCGTGGCCGAATGGTTAACGGTCACTCTGTGGATTTGAGCTCCTTGAAATCAGAGTCTAATTGCCCCCAACAAAAATATCGCAGAAACCGGGGCTACCCGTCAGGGGCAGGAATTCAGCAAAGGGGAAAAGGAGCCAAATACTCTGAGACAGCTCCATCAGCCTGTCAGTCAGAGCAGTGCTTTTAACACAGTCTGGGCCTACCACAGAGAGGAACTCTAGAGTTACGTTCAAAGACAAGTCTGAGGAAAAGGAAGTTCAACCTCGGCTCAGAGAAGAGAGAGAGAGAGAGAGAGAGAGAGAGAGAGAGAGAGAGAGAGAGTCAGTTCTGCTGTTAAAATACAGTAGAAGAAGGAGAAGAGTGATGCTTTTACGTCTCTCGCTCTCTCTCTCTCTGAGGAGGCAGGCAGCTGAAATGTCAACAGCAGATAAACACGAGAGATGTTTGTTTCTACTTTACCTGAACTGGAGCAGTGCCGATTGAAGTGAAACAAACTCCTGTTTTTGTTGTTGTTGTTGTTTATCGTCTCCCAGCAGGAAGTGTGTGGCTTATTTACGCTACTCTCTCTCTCTCTCTCTCTCTCTCTGTCTCTCTCTCTATCCTGTAAGTGGAGTGCTGGTCTTTCCGTCTCCACACAAATGGAATAGGAGCCTGTCTCGGCTCGGCGATAACCCGTGCCCTTGCTCGAGGCGCTCCCAGTGTATAATCTGCCTCAGATCTCCTTACTGAACCTAGCTCGGGTTTGATACGGAGTCTTGGGTGGGACCTGTTGGGGGGTCCGAGGCACGATCGTAACCTTTTTTTGATCTCACTAGCTGACGTGATGAAATATGGATAGAGGAAGAGAGTCGTTTCCGGGGGGGTATAAGGACATAATAAACAGTAATAAGAATAAGAACAAGAATTGTTTCGTTATTCGAACGTAGGAACATCTCTACACCTTCACCGGGGTTTCACCAGAAAGGCTTGACTATTAGATATCTAAGGATATATAGCTAAAAGCTAGCCTATTAGATATCTGCTAGTTTGTAGCTTAGCACTGTGTATTTTAAATAGAAATATATTAGGAGTTAAGGAGTATATTAGGAGTAGCACAATGTTGTGCTAACTACCCCTAACCCCTAACCCAAAGATTTTCCCCCAATATGAATGGATTTGTTCCGAATGCAGATTGGGAATAAACTGTTTATACGTGTCCTAATCTCAGCAGTGTGTAAAGACGCTATAACGTACAAACCGAGCCGAACCACTGTTACCATAACAACAAGGATCGAGTGAAACTGATGAGAGGGTTCAGCTTTTTAGCCGAGTGTTTAATCTCACTGCTTGGGTTTCTAATGTGCTTGGACACAAAACGTTTCTAAAAGGGCATTCATTCATTCATTTTCTACCGCTTATCCGAACTTCTCGGGTCACGGGGAGCCTGTGCCTATCTCAGGCGTCATCGGGCATCGAGGCAGGATACACCCTGGACGGAGTGCCAACCCATCACAGGGCACACACACACTCTCATTCACTCACACACTCACACACTACGGACAATTTCCCAGAGATGCCAATCAACCTACCATGCATGTCTTTGGACCGGGGGAGGAAACCGGAGTACCCGGAGGAAACCCCCGAGGCACGGTGAGAACATGCAAACTCCACACACACAAGGCGGAGGCGGGAATCGAACCCCCGACCCTGGAGGTGTGAGGCGAACGTGCTAACCACTAAGCCACCGTGCCCCCCCTTTCTAAAAGGCAATGTTTAATATAAAATTTCCCTCCATAAGACTTTTAAAACATAAAAGTCAGAGGGACAGTAGAGGCTCAAAGCGGCGTTGGAAGTGTACGGAATGACGTCATCCTTTATCTAGATGTCTGATATGTTGGTGTACGGTATGGATGGTGCTTCAATAGCTTCAATTAATCAGGTCTTTGTTTTCAGAATGCATTGTGTGATGTATTAGAAGTGTAGAAAAGGTCCGAGATTCAAAGCACGTGTGTGCGGTGACAGACTACAGAAGTACGTAGCCGATCGATCGGGCGAAACTGCGAGAAAATCGAACGAGGTGCTAGTACAAAGTGCTAGTGGAAGATAAGTCAGTGTTAGTGTGTGAGATTTGTGGATTTAGGTCGAATGAAAAAAACAATCATTGCAGATATTTTGGAAGTAAAAACAATGTGTGTGTTTTGCTTTTACGTCATATGCATTACCGATGATAATAAATCTAATCTAGAGCTCAAGCTGGTTAGCTGGCACTAGCTAGGACCGGTAAGAATGTTGTCATGGTTACAGTGAGCATGCTGCGTGAACCGTTCCTTCTTTCATTTTTTTCTCATACCGGCACAAAAGGAGCTCCGTCAAGTGATTTTTCAGGTGGAAAAAAAAAAACAGCAAGTGTGAAAGCGAGCTGTAAAACATGCAGGATGAAAAAAAAAAAAAAAAAAGGTAGAAAGCAGAAAAGAAGAATCTTCTGAATGTTAAGGAAGCGTTAAATGTGGTGCTGAGCTGTTATACTGTAGGAGCGCTCGTCCTGGTGGGCATGTGGACTAGAACCTTGAACGCCCTTCCAGGTTTGTTAACACACCAAGACCACCCCACACACACACACACACACACCTTCCACAGAGACCCGTGTCTTCATTATCACAACCCAGCAGCTTACTGTTTCCATGGCTCTGTGAGATGGATTAATCACACCATTTAACGTGTTTATTTCTCCGGCTCTGCGAGACAGAGACGGGCGAGCTCTAACCGGCTTGGTGCACTCTTTAATTGGCATGAGATGGGGCTTGTGCTGCGACGACCCCCCGAGTGAAATGCACCCACGAAGGTGCCTAAAGCTCGAGTACCTTCCTTCGCCGGTGCTTTCTCGTCCTCCGCTGATGTGCTACATGCGATCCTTCCCCGGATGAGAAGATTGATAGAATGTCATATCTACGAGCGGCTGAAGTTCTGTTTCCAAGACAACGGCTGAGGACGACCGCTGAGCGCGTGCGGGAGAGCCCGCTGCAAACAATTTTCTCGTTCTACTTCCTTTGAAGGGAACTACAGAGGAGTCCGCTTCACCTTGGTGTGAGGAGGAGCGGTGTGAGGAGGTGCGTGGGGAGGCGCATCAGCTGTTTGTTTGACGTCGGTACCGAACGAAGATATTACACGCTCGCGCTTTGTCCTTATATACGTACACACACACACACACACCATGCTGACTGCATGCCGAGCGTGATCCTTTATTCGGTCTGCAGTGGCTGCTCGCTTGTCCACGCTGCAGTGTGATAATTGGTGCGAAATGCGAGGAGTCCTGTCTTCCCTTTCCTGCCTGGACATGATAATTACACCTGTGCGAGTCTGATAGCTTTATTCATAGGACGATCCTTGCGGTTATCCGTTTTGATCGTTTTGAGGAATGACATTTTAATACTATTTCCATCTCTCGCTCTCTTTTTTTCTGTCTGTCTGCAAACAGACTGAGAAAAGAGAAAAAGCGAGACACACGTCTGCTTGACAGCCCGGAGAGCCAAGAATAATCTGAATCTGACTGGGAGCTTTTAGAGACGTATAGAAATAAAACGGCTGTTGCGCCGCTCGATTTCCGGCTTCTCTCTGGAAGCGAAAAAAAAAAAATACGGTGCCATGTTCGAGGAAAACTTTTCCTTTCCCCGGCTAATGTTTAATTCATGTGTGTAAAGCTGCCCTTGCTCGTGTACCGCCAAAGAAATGTAATCCGGTCAAAGTCGTTTTTCTTCCAACAACTCCCGATGCAGTCTGCAGGAAGACCGCGGCATGTGTAGAATCTGTCTTGTACTTATGTACCTCATCTAAAAGCCAGTCTGCAATTCTCTACTGGAATGTTCGGGACTAGATACAAGAGCCAGAAATATAACAAAGCTTCGGCAGAACCCTGCAGATACTGTAGAATAATAAGGATATTAAGTAAAACTGTACTGTTCAGTGGCCTGGTTTTAAATACATAGACGCATTAAATTGTTAGATTGGTATCAGAGCTTTGGATCTCAGCCAGTACCAACAACGATATGATATCATCAGCCTCGGAGTAACTAGATGATTTTTTTTTTTGGAGTCTTCTTTAACCGAGATGTGATAGCGGCGTGATTAAAGACAAATCGTCTCCTGTGTTCATGTGCAAGATCTATGGAACGTTCTGGACAAATCAAGACGAAAGAGTTCACGCTTCGCCGTTTCTTGGTAAAAACTTCTGCTTTCTCCTCTTCAAGAAAGAATGACTGTTAGAACAGGAACTAACTTTTTTTTAATGTTTCACAACAGTGAATTTGTCTGTTTTTAAGAGTATTCATTCATTCATTCATTCATTCATTTTCTACCGCTTATCCGAACTTCTCTGGTCACGGGGAGCCTGTGCCTATCTCAGGTGTCATCGGGCATCGAGGCAGGATACACCCTGGACGGAGTGCCAACCCATCACAGGGCACACACACACTCTCATTCACACACAAACTCACACACTACGGACAATTTTCCAGAGATGCCATTCAACCTACCATGCATGTCTTTGGACCGGGGGAGGAAACCGGAGTACCCGGAGGAAACCCCCGAGGCACGGGGAGAACATGCAAACTCCACACACACAAGGCGGAGGCGAGAATCGAACCCCCGACCCTGGAGGTGTGAGGCGAACGTGCTAACCACTAAGCCACCGTGCCCCCCCGTTTTTAAGAGTAATGTGTTGATATTTCAAGCTAGTCTTTTGACTGCCGTGTAGCTAATGTTTGTTCCCGTTAGACCTGTTAAATACAGGTATTGTATGTCTATTATTTCCAGCATGTGGGACGACCGTTCTTATAAAATGTTATATACGCTGACTTAAAACAATCATTGGGCCTTCGCAAGTCCACAGGTCATGATGGTTAAAAACCTTCAAACATGCTCTAGGCTTCATTTTTTCCACTCGTTTCTTAAGCCTCTGGGGGAAAGCGGATGAATTTTACACAATCTGTGTCAGACACTCTGCTTTAAATCTCAAGTGCAGAAAAGTTAATGGCCTGTGGCTTTGAAGCAGACCTTCCGTGTGGAGGATGTTTAATAATAAAAAGGTAAAAGCTGAAAGGCTGATGAGAGAGAGAGAGAGAGAGAGAGAGAGAGGGAGAGAGAGAGAGAGGGGGGGAGACCTTCCTGCAGTTCCCCGGAGTCTCCACACACCGGCAGCCAATCACGAGACAGGATCCTGCAGCTTGGAGCATGGGGGCTCGTACAGGAACACTCTTTTTTCTCATTCGCATACCTAATGCTGGGGGGGGACAAAGCATCTCTTCCAAAAACAACCTCGGGCCGGTCATCCAGGCGAGAAAAACAGAAAAAGGACAGTCATGGACACCACATGCTCACCACTGTGTCTACTCTGGAGAACATTCAGTACTTCATGATGACCTTCAGGGAGCACTGGGCACTGAGTCCACACTCCACTGGCAGAACTTCACAATCAACATAAGGCCTGTGGAGATCAAAGTTCCTCTGACCCATCATATGGAGCCTGGGCTTGAGAGACACTCGACAGTTCGGAGCAGAAATAAGGAACTGTGAAAGGAACAGAGATGAAAGATGGCTGCCGGTGATTAGTGACACCGCTTTATGCTTGGAAATTGAGATATTCTTATTTCTATCCATAAGAAAGTCTGCTTAAGCTCTGGGTTGTATGTGTGATTCATCGATCTGTGGAATTCTGAACAATAACCGACTCAATAGAGTCTCATTTCAACTGTTCTCTTCTCTGAAGGTTTTCCACTAGATGTCGTCTACGTGGATTTGCGCTCGTTCTCGTTCATCCTACGAGAGCATCAGTGAGATCAGACTGATGTCGGGATATTGAGGAGACTCTATTTCAGCTTCCTCCGGTGGTGTCGAGTCCGAGTCAGGGCTCAGTGCGGGACACTCGAGTTCTTCACTCCAACCTTCACCTCCACAGCCACCATGTCTTCATGGAGCTCGGGGGCTTTGTGCACAGGGGTGCTGTCGTGAAGAGAAACCGTGTCGCTACAGCACACAGAGACGTTCTGTACAACCGTGAATGTGATCCAGACTTCAGAGAAGAAGCATATACAGTATGAGTGTGATGGTCAGGGTGCACATACTTTTTTACCTTGTCTGCTTATTTATAATTTATTCTGTATTTCTTTCTGTAATCCTGACTGTAGGATACAGAAGAAAAAAGGCTTGTCTTTTGTGTAGACGTAGCGCTGCTGGACACCGGAGACTTTAAGGGTTCGTCCACTGCTTATGTTCCTCTAATGAATAGCAGGGGTTAGAGCTTCGGTTCTCTGAGCCTCCTTCAAGACTGTGATTTTAAGTGGCTCAGACAGCTCTTATCTCCTCTCCACTGCCATCCATCACAGCCTTACGAGGGCTACTCATTCAAATAGAAATAATAGGCTGTGTCAAAGAGAAGTACTATAATCATACTTTTGTTTGGGACACGGCAGAATAATGAGAGCGAAGCGCCCTACGAAGGTTGAGGCATGCTTTCCCGGTTAATAGGGGCATGCGAGGTCAGAGAGATGAGATGGAACGTGAAGCATAACTATGAGCGTATTTTGAAGTCTGTTTGGCTTTACGTTATGTAGAACTAAATCTACTTTGGGGGGAAAAAAAGCATTTGTTATGTCAGGAGAACCCTGGCAGCGAGCCTCCTTCCCCGGGCCCTTTACTCCGAGTGCAGCAAAGAATGGCAGGTCATTCATTAGCACTTTAATTACCTTAAAGGTAACAAGCTCTTTTAAGGGCCTGATTAGTTAAAGTCAGTCGTAGAGGCAGAGCGGCACGTTTACAAGCCTGGCAGCTCTTCACACTTCTGTCTGAAAGTGTCTCGTTTTGGTTAAGGAAGGCTGTGAGGACTTGTGCTGAGGACATGTGTGTTATATAAAGCACTTCCAAAGTGACACTGACAGACAGGGCGTTGTTCCTGCCACTGCTTCTGTATCTGCTTCTGCTCTGCTTTTCCCACTCACGTACACACATTTCAGCCAAAAAAAAAACAAACAAACCCCACACAGTTCTTCCCACCTTGGATTATTCCCTGTCCAAATCAAATTCCCAGACATGACGGGTGAATACGCTTACGTCAGAGTACTGATCAGAGAGCAAGCCTCACAGAACGCACCAAAAACAAACATTCATTCGTTTCCTACCGCTTATCCGAACTTCTCGGGTCACGGGGAGCCTGTGCCTATCTCAGGCGTCATCGGGCATCAAGGCAGGATACACCCTGGACGGAGTGCCAACCCATCGCAGGGCACACACACACTCTCTCATTCACTCACACACACACACACTACAGACAATTTTCCAGAGATGCCAATCAACCTACCATGCATGTCTTTGGACGGGGGAGGAAACCGGAGTACCCGGAGGAAACCCCCGAGGCACGGGGAGAACATGCAAACTCCACACACACAAGGTGGAGTCGGGAATCGAACCCCGACCCTGTAGGTGTGAGGCAAACGTGCTAACAAAATAATATTCAGAACACGACGATATATATTTATGGTTTGGAAACATGACGTTAGCTAGAGGTTAAAATAACTTAATACTGTACTGACTAGCTACGGTTTAAATAACAGTGACTATTATTTCTATTTCTGTAAGAGAAGAGAAAGTAACGCTGTAAGAGTTTCAGTGACATAAAGCTACTTTGTTCGCTATTTGAAATGTAAATGTAAATTTGCATATTGCTCTTAACCTCTGGTCCTCGTTAGTCCTCCGTCAGTGTTGTGATGCCGTCACTTGCTATTTCACAACCCTCTGAAATCTATTGGCTACTTTTCATTGAAACTGAATGGTGAATTTCAAAATATTGAAATTCGCACCTGCATCTTTGTGTAATATGATTTTTACATTAGTTATATGAGCCCTACAGAGAGATACAGAACGATGTGATGTGTGTATACGTCACATATGCGGTACATACACATTTACACACAAAACAAACAAGAGCACATGTGCACACACACACACACACGCACACACACACAGGACCAGTGGATTTACTTAGCTCCTTTTGCTTAGTCTGGCTTGAAGCTGAAGATGGAACACATCCTGTATTATTTACTTCTCTCTTGCCCTGGAGAGAGTTTGCTCATCTTGTGGCTTTGGCCCGAGTAAACATCTTGATGTAGCACCAAGAGACGAATAATCATCGATAAGCAGAGGCTTACGAGGCTCACGGCTATCTGGAGACAGAGCGGTCTCCTACCTCGGGGATTTCTCTTTAAGACGTGCAGCGTAAACACACGTACATGTACACACACACACACACACATTTGAAATGGATTGTTGACAGCTCCACTGCATCTCTCTTGAAACTTTTAAGGTTACGAGACGAACCTGTGACCAGAGAGCATGAAAGGCGGGTTCAAGAGCCGACAAAAACACACGCAAACCAACAAACTCTAATGGAATAAAGACACATCTGTGTTCTGGTGGATGAAGAAAAGTCTCCAAATAACACACACATACTTGCTTGAAATGCCGTAACTATGGTACGTTGGTGGAGAGTGTGTGTGCATGTGTGTGTGTGTGTGTGCGTGTGTGTGTGTGTGTGTGTCACAGTCAGAATGGACAGCATGACAGAAATGTCAGGATACACAAAGACTAAATCTACTTTTGCATTAATAACCTAATATTCATTCATTCATTCATTCATTCATTTTCTACCGCTTATCCGAACTTCTCGGGTCTCGGGGAGCCTACTGACTGTCCTGAAATCTCACCTGTGGAGGCAGCTTAAGGCTCCACCTTGTAACAGTCAGTCAGTCATCTTCTACCACTTATCCGAGCTTCTCGGGTCACGGGGAGCCTGTGCCTATCTCAGGCGTCATCGGGCATCGAGGCAGGATACACCCTGGACGGAGTGCCAACCCATTACAGGGCACACACACTCTCATTCACTCACACACTCACACACTACGAACAATTTTCCAGAGATGCCAATCAACCTACCATGCATGTCTTTGGACCGGGGGAGGAAACCGGAGTACCCGGAGGAAACCCCAGAGGCACGGGGAGAACATGCAAACTCCACACATACAAGGTGAAGCCGGGAATGCGTGTGCCCCCCCCCAATAACCTAATATAAAAACATTAATTTGTATTGAAATTATTCACATATTTATTTACTCCTGTTTTTCCTCTTACTCTATTTTTTTATTCAGAATTATCCAGAACCTAACAATGTGGTCAACATAAAAAATAAATAAAAAGATTTAGTAGTAAAAAAATGAGTATAACGAAAGTGAAGGCGGTCTGAATTCGGTCTAGACGTGTTTACCATTAAAGATGTTTTTAAAGTGGCGCTAAATGATTTGTTCCCCCAAAATCAGCTGTACAGATAATCTCCTTTCTGATAAAAAGCATCTTGACGTGCGCGTGTTAATTCTGTACGCCGGGAGATCCCGATTCGTGCGGCACACAAGAAGCTTTATGATCTTCCTGTTAGAACGGAGCTGCGTGAAATCTGGTGTCTTGTGTGTGTATCCAAATCCCATCAGGTGGAAAACAAACGTACGGCAGGAGACGGAGAAATAAATACGGCAAATGGATAAAGGGCGCGGGAGCATCGTGCTCGTCAGGCAGACTAGATTTTACACTAACGCTTATTGTGTATGCTGATGTGCAGTTTCAGTATTCAGGAGTTTCCACAGTTTTAATAAAACCTACAGAAACGACTGATCTCTCGGTACAAATAATCGGTGGTGCTTCAGACGTATCTGTTGGTCTGTATTAGCCCAGCAGCCCACCGCTATCTCCCTCAGACAGCCACGCTCCCGCCTCTCCGTGGCCCTGTTTAAAAGACACTTATATTTTCGCTTCAAGTAACACGGTCTGCCTTTTACCACACGAGATCTCTGATAACCGCAAGCACCGGAAAAAAGGAACAGAATAAAAAGAAAGAAATAAATTAAAGAAAAAAAAGATTCATCGGAATTCCTGCATGCAGTAGGTGTCATGGCAACTACGCATGGTAGGATGCTCCTTACACCTCCACCATTTCCGCCATCATCCCCCATCCTCTCCACCATCATCTCTTCCGTCATTTATTCCACCGTCTCCTCGATCATCTCCTTCGATATCATCTCCTCCACCATTTCAGCCATCACCCCCCATCATCTTCACCATCATCTCCTCCATCATCTACTTCATCATCTCCTCCAATATCTCCTCCAATATCTCCTCCGTTATCTCCTCCGTTATCTCTTTCGTTATCTCCTCCGTCATCCATTCCGTCATTTATTCCACCGTCTCCTCGGACATCTCCTTCGATGTCTCCTCTTACACCGCCATCTCCTCCACCATTTCCACCATCATCTCCTCCACCATTTATTCTACCATCTCCTCCATCGTCCCCCCATCATCTCCTCCGTCATCTCCTCCATCATTTATTCCATCACCTCTGTCATACATTCCTTCATCTCCTCCATCATTTCCTTCACCATTTCCTCCACCACCCCATCATCTCGCTCACCATCTCCTCCACTGTCTCCTCCATCACAACCCCGATCACATTCGAGCTCGGATCGAGTAAAGATGTCAAATGCGAACACATACTAAATGCTTTAAGTGACTGAAATTCAAATATATTTAAACAAGAACGGTGACAACTATGATGTGTAGTATGTTGTGTCAGTGTGTGTGTGTGTGTGTGTGTGTGTGTGTGTGTGTGTGTGTGTGTGTGTGTGTGTGTGTGTGTGTGAGTGAGACAGCCAGGCTTTCTGGAGTGCAGCAGCTGGGGGAGTCGCCACAGGCAGAGGGCAGCACTCTGCTAACCCTCTCGCCCACTCCAGGGGGAACCAATGTGATTACTGCATTACCCTCTGCTAGCCCAGTCTGCCCTCGCCCAACTTTCTCCCTCTGAATCAAAAACAAGCCGGCGGAGGAGCGCAGAACCAGACGGCAAACTAACACACACACACACACAAAAATCTTGTTTGTGTAAAACGAAACAGCAAAGCCGACTCCTGAGAGCTGCAATCATTTCTAAAGAGTTTCCTTTACGACAGAAATCGGTGAAAGAACAAAAAAAAAGGAATGACTTTTTTTTCTTTTGCTCTCCGACCACAAAACTGAGACTCGAGGGTTCTAGGAAAGGTGAACGATACGGACAAAAGAATTACAAACCGCAAATACACTGCCGTATAAAAATATCTACTTTATACTTTTATTCCACGTGTCGGAAAAATCGATCGAAGATATACGGTACGTGTCGAAGCGGTCGGAAAACCGAACCCTGCGTCTGTACTGAGCGCCGACGCTGGAGACTCCTTACGTACGTGTTAAATATTTATTCAGTGTATACGTGTTCTTAGCGTAAGGGTGAACGTTAACATATAACACTAGTGCAGTTAAGTTGGGGGAAGTCGTGGCCTAATGGTTAGAGAGTCTGACTCCTAACCTTAAGGTTGTGGGTTCGAGTCTCAGGCTGGCAATACCACGACTGAGGTGCCCTTTAGCAAGGCACCGAACCCCTCAACTGATCCCCGGGCGCCACGGCATAAATAGCTGCCCATTGCTCCGGGTGTGTGTTCACGGTGTGTGTGTGTGTGTGTGTGTGTGTGTGTGTGTTCACTGCTGTGTGTGTGCACTTTAGATGGGTTAAATGCAGAGACCGAATTCTGAGTATACGTCACGTCACGTCACGTAAGAAAACTAAAGAAAGTTATTGAACTAATCTTCTGGCCAATCAGAAAAGCAGAGCTCAGGTGGGCGTGACTGCGCTCTGTCAACAGTGACACGGCTCCCAAACGCCACGTTCCCATTACTATTAGCTGTTTACTCTGCACTCAGACTGCCTCATTGTGCTTTTATTAAGCTCACTGTGTCAGCGGGAGGAGGGAGAGAAAGAGCTACTTTAAGGGATTTATGTACTCCCAGCTTCTTTGGGCAGGCAGTAAAACTGCAGGCCGGTGATGCCTCCTTTCACGGTGCTACAAAAAGAAATGTAATTACCTTGATATGGTGGCAAAAGAAAAGGGCAAACTCTCAATATGCAGTAAACGCACTCACGCTGGGAGCAAGCGAGGCTAATTATGCAGCTGATCTGTAGGAGTCTCTCTCCCGCTCGCTCTCCCATTAAAAAAAAAAGTGCTCGTGCTGGATCGCGACCCTACTCCAGGCCCGTGTGAGTGGACACTGCTGGAGAGACTCGGAACGGGTCGATTCCCAGAGAGAGCTGGTCTGAGACGTCCTGGAGCTTCACGTGTGCTCCGCGTCACATGGTGGAGGAACGTGACTACTTTGGAAGAATTATTTATTTATTTATTTATTTATTTATTTATTTTTAAATAAATAAATAAATAAAAAGCCACCAGTGGTTCATAGGAGAGCAACAGCTAGCGAAGTTTAATTTAAGATCGCTAATGAATCCTCATATTCATCAGGAATCCTTTCAGCTGATTAAAGAGACTCGGAAGGCAGAGGAAGCTGAAGTTTTAGATGAGTCTTTGGGTAAACTGACTAATCTTTTACACTCAAGTGCTGAAACATTCAGAGTTGTGTATAATTACTTCATTATTTCACTCTGATAAGAGCTTTCGGTTTACCGGAGTTCGGGTGACACGGGAAACATGAAAGGACGCGAATACTTTCGCTCAGGAACATTAAGGGAAAATTGATCTCGCGTGAAAATACCGTCTTGTTCGGTCGTCAAAGCTTCGGCTTCATTCCGTCGCTGTTCTGTTCAAATGAGTTCGATTAAATGAAGTAAAAAAAAAAAAAGAAAGAAAAATGTGTAAATGAACGCACAAAGCTTTTTTGTGTTTGTTTGTTTTTTGTTTTTTTTGTTTTTTTTAGATAAATACAGCAACACTTGACATCTATCTGCACGGTTTGATTACAGCTGTGAGCGTTCGGAGCAGACAATGCGAAAGCTGAGCTTGCCGTTCTCTCAAGAATGTGTGCAGCAAGTATTTATGGAAAGGAGATGACGGATAGTTGCTCTGGAAACACCGACAACAAAAGAGAAGAAAAGAGAAGACGCGGGGGAGAGGGGGGGAAGAAAAGGGAGAAGGAAGGGAAGGGAAGGGAAGGAAAGGGAAGGGAAGAAAAAAAAAAACAAAAAAAACAAAAAAACAACTGCAGGCACTGCTCAAGGTGCGTTGGGGCCCTGGCTCGGAGTACGCTGTCGCCATGGCAACAGGCGGGCGGCAGAGAAGCGATGACGGCGTTAACGTTCGTCAGGAGCGCCAGGCGCGCGCCCATAAATCTGCTGCGCATAAAGAGGCACCAGCCTCTCTGCTAATGGTGTGAAGCCTGCAGGGCGCTCCATTCTTCTGCTATAATTATGATAAAAAAGGACAGGACAAGGGTGTTGCTCTTTTCCTGCAGTCTGCAAATGTGTACGCTTAAAACCAAGGCTACACAGTGCACATGAACAAAACACACACACACACACACACACACACACACAGGTATGCGCACCCTCCAGAGGTGAGCTCTCTCATTTATCACTTTGCTGTGATAATCTGTCCTAAACACAGCCCTGGGCACGCAGATAAACTCTGAACACAACAGTCGATCCAGGCCTCATATCTCTCCCTTCTTTTCTTGTGCTTTTTTGCTTTATTTTTCTGTAGAATTTTATCTCTCCTTCTTGCCTGGCCACCGACCGGCATGCCAGGGTTTCAGGAGCGGTGATGGCGTGTAAGAGGAGGAGGGTGATGTGATGCAGGCGACAACACAAGATGGCACAGTGGCGTGAAGGTTATGACTTTGAGTGTACTTCTTTTGCTGCTGGCTGGGGACCCGCACACACACACACACACACACACACACACTCAGGGAACCGAAGAGGGTTTCTGATTACAGACTGAAGCTGTTAGGACTTACAGATGAGACTCCTTCAACTACCTGCTCACCAAACATCTGATACATGGAGGATAATTACTACAAGCACCTCATTAATAAATGCCTGATATATGTACGATATACATTATCAAGATATATTGTGGGGGCATGGGGGCTTAGTAGTTAGCACCTTCGCCTCACACCTCCAGGGTCGGGGGTTTGATTCCCGCCTCCACTTTGTGTGTATGGAGTTTGCATGTTCTCCCCGTGCTTCGGGGGTTTCCTCCGGGTACTCCGGTTTCCTCCCCCGGTCCAAAGACATGCATGGTAGGTTGATTGGCATCTGTGGAACAATTGTCTGTAGTGTGTGAGTGTGTGAGTGAATGAGAGTGTGTGTGTGTGCCCTGTGATGGGTTGGCACTCCGTCCAGGGTGTATCCTGCCTCGATGCCCGATGACGCCTGAGATAGGCACAGGCTCCCCGTGAGCCGAGAAGTTCGGATAAGCGGTAGAAAATGAATGAATGAAGATATATTGTACAAATATCAGGCAATGAGGTTGTTGTAGTAATTATCCTGAGTGACTGTTTACTTCGGTTAAAAGTCAAAAACAACTTGGCCTATTAATAATAATGTAAATTTAACAAAATAAAGTGATAAATCTAATATTTGAATGTGACAGTCGACAGAATCCACAGGTACAGACGACGATCCCTGGTCACATTAAAGGCAGCGCTAATTGAAAACCAGGCGTATGTGTGTAAGCGGAAGTCTGGACGCTGTTTTCTTTAACTTTGCAGATTGAAAGCGCTGAGGTTGAAAATGGGTTCTGACTTCCTGCTTCACAGGTAGTGTAGTGTAGTGCGAACGCTCGAGCGGGCAAAGCAGCAGACGGGACAAAAAGCGTATGTGATTTTGAATGTCGTGTAAACTGCAAAAAATATGAACATGAACCAGGATAATTAACGTTCTTAATAAGCTATCGTAAGGTCCGTATAAATCACTCTGAACCCTAAACCGGCTCTTCGTCTTCATTTTGTTCGTCGTGTGACCTCCGGTCGGTCTGTCTGACAGCATGCTAGCTGAACGTGATGCGAATTTATGGACGTATACTAACCACAGTGGTGTGATGGGTCACGGCTGGAACGGCTGTGACGGTGATGAGGGGCGATTTTGTCATAATGACCGCGTTAATTCTGTAGCTAATAACAAAAAAAAAAACAGGGCTGTGTCTTTAGCATGTATGTCTGAACTCCATAAATGCTGCCTGTGTGTGTGCGTGTGTGGGTGTGTGTGTGTGTGTGTGGGTGTGTGTGGGTGTGTGTGGCTCCTGTTAAACACTCACTGTTTTCAAGAAGAGAAAGACATTTGCTTAGTAACTGGGCTCTGAAGACAGCATGGTGCTCTCAGCAGCGACTGCACCACCGTATCCTAACTGCAGTGGATGAGTCACAGCCACCACAGCACTAAATCTGCTCACACACACACACACACACACACACACACACACTCCAACATACTCTGTCCCCTACCCACGTTACACCTGAGAGAATTTCCAGGGCTTCTCCTCACGCAGAGGGAAGAGACAGCATGGCCTCTCTGCGCTCCAGCCAGCACTCACGTTCTCTCTCCAGAACAGCGATGAGGTGGTAATAATGTGTGAGAAAAACTGCAGATACTTTGCAGTCAGCCCAAACCTCCTGACAGCACAAACCACCACTGAACACACACTGGGAGAAAACACTCAGAGACTCGTATTGGCTGGGATTTGGTAATGGATCTCGGCTTGGTGATAAATGTTGGGAATGGGCGTGAACACGCAGCGTGCGCGCAGGAGGAGGTTCCGCTAGAGGTGTGAACGTTCTGAGGTTCCGAGTGGTGCCCACGACCCAATATTTATGGTACGGCTGAACACACACACTGTGATTAGCAAAATAATAAAATTACTGCTATTACTTACATCAATAGATTTCTGGGTTTGTTTTTTTGGGGGTTTTTTTTACTGTTATCAAATAACATTCATGGCACTGTGTACCAGTGCAGGAGGCGTGGCCTCTGTGTCTGTCAGTATCGATGCAGGAGGCGTGGCCTCTGTGTCTAAAGGTTTCAGTGCAGGAGGCGTGGCCTCTGTGTCTGTCAGTCTCAGTGCAGGAGGCGTAGCCTCTGTGTCTGTCAGTCTCAATGCAGGAGGCGTGGTCTCGGTGTCTGTCATTCTCAGTGCAGGAGGTGTGGTTTCAGTGTCTGTCAGTCTCAGTACAGGAGGTGTGGCCTCTTTGTCTAAAGGTCTCAGTGCAGGAGGCATGTTCTCGGTGTCTGTCAGTCTCGGTGCAGGAGGTGTGGCCTCTGTGTCTGTCAGTCTGAGTACAGGAGGTGTGGCCTCTGTGTCTGAAGGTCTCAGTGCAGGAGGCGTGGCCTCTGTGTCTGTCAGTCTGAGTGCAGGAGGTGTGGCCTCTGTGCCTGTCAGGCTCAGTGTAGGGGGCGTGGCCTCCGTGTCTAAAGGTTTCAGTGCAGGAGGCGTGGCCTCTGTGTCTGTCAGTCTGAGTGCAGGAGGTGTGGCCTCTGTGCCTGTCAGGCTCAGTGTAGGGGGCGTGGCCTCTGTGTCTAAAGGTTTCAGTGCAGGAGGCGTGGCCGCTGTGTCTGTCAGTCTCAGTGCAGGAGGCATGGCCTCTGTGTCTGTCAGTCTCAGTGCAGGAGGTGTGGCTTCTGTGTCTGTCAGTTTCGGTGCAGGAGGCGTGGCCTGTGTCTATCAGTCTCAGTGCAGGAGTCTGTGCTTCTAAAGTAAATAAATCTTTATTTCAGCAGGCATGTCATGTTGTGTGTGTAAGTTTTGTTAAAAGAATCTCACCTCCACCTCATTGTGGTAGGTGTGTGAGTCAGTCTCAATTAAGCAGGTGCAACCTCTCTCAGATCCTGTGAAGGATGAGTGGTCTTCTACTCATCAAAGTCGTTTTCAAAACACATTGTATTAAAGAGAAACAGCTCTAGATCCTGTAATATCGATTTGCCGGCTGCTTTAAATGCCTCTCTCCTAAATGGTATTGTGATCACGTATCATCTCAGCAGGAGAGATCCACACCCCTAAGCTCCACGCTTTGGAAAGAGCAGCTCGGGTTATGAATACAGTGGAAAGAAATTGATGCAGAAACACTCACAGCAAGACAAGTTATTATCATATTCCCCTATAGACACAGTATATAGAAATCTATCTATCTATCAATTGTCGATGCATTCACTTTTAATGACAGCGAGCAGTGAGCATGTAAGACCAGGGACAGCGGAAGCATTGAAACAAACACATTACACACTGAATGAAGCTTTCCCAAAGGAACTGGGCATTTTCTTACCGAAAAGCCTCCAGCACGGTGCGCTCAGGCAGGCGAGGAGCCACACGTGCAAACACATTTCTGAAGTCCTCCAACTTCAGGAACCCACGGCCTGCAGGAAGAACCGAAACGAGACTAGTCAAAAAATCACGCCTTCCTGGGAAGGTTGTTAGTACAAACCCCGGGACAATCTTTACAGATAACAGTCATTATTAATTATAATATTTAGTGAACTTTGTGGTAACTTTATTAAAATATCTGAGTAGAGAAATTGATGATGTGGGCCACCAACATCCAACCAATCGGGACACGTTCCTTTAATCCCTTTAATCGCCTTATCTATACACTTGGACTGAATTCCGAATATGTATAAGATGCTTTAGGGGAAAAAAGAAGGAATAAACGTAGAAACGTATATATCGGATAAACAGCTGATTTCCAGAATAAATTTGTTTCCCCTTGTTCCTGCTCTCCTGCACTTTGTCTGAGAGAGATGTCGATGGAAAGAGACAGAACTCGGCTCGGGCCTGGAGTTTAGAGGAGCTGCTTCCTGAGAGCATTGAGGTTCTTGGTGTCTCCAAGCTTGTCATTCTGCCAACGTGAGCTTTGATTCACCGGAAATAGCTCCCCTGAGGAGATTTAGAGCGCTGTTGTCCAGAGTCAGAGCTGAAAGTGGGATATGTTTAGCATGTCTGCTGCACTGATGAGGAATCACGGTGCAGCTCTGAGCTGGGAATCGCAGGGACGAGAATGAACACGGCGGTGCACATCGATTCGCGGGACTGACCGACTGAGATCAGCAAAAATCACAAGTCACCTCGATTGAGTGGAGTGGAAAACACACACACGTCTTATCGTTCCTTCTATCTGTTTATTTGTGGACTTTTTTTGTGGGTGTCACTATAAGCTGCCTTAGGAACGAGCAGTCCAGCAAATCAGTACCTGGTGTGTGTTTTTTCAGGTAGGATAGAGACTTGAATGCAATAAGGTGTGTGTGGTCTGCTTTTGATGGAGAGGTGGGGCCTGCGTGAGAAAATGACAGGTTTTCTGACGGTGCCAAGCACACTCCATCACCGGGCACGCTGCCACGTCGGCTCAGGATAGAGGCGGCACACTTAAGCGTGCTTTTCCCCTCAATTTGTTCCCATTGAAGACAAGGACGAGGTGACAGAGCTGACGAAGCCTTCAAACACCTCATGCAGCTGCGGCAGGCGAGCTGGAGACAGCGGAGGGCTCGTCGGCCTTGGCGTGCTGTCAGATCCTTCACGCACGGAAAACCCAGACAGAGGTTTTAAGCTTAGTTGGCAGAGGAACAAAGGCAATCTATCCCGGAGCTGATGGAATTATTGAGACGCTTTGCAGTGATATAAACTTTAAACTAAACGGCTTTTCTGGCAGTTGTTGCTCTGATTCTAATCTCGATTCAATACTTTTTTGTTCTGATTAGACAGGAAATGATCACAAAAATTTAAGAAGAAGAAAACAATCTGGGTTTCTGTTACGACCCTGATGTCCAGAAATAGTCTATTCCTCTTATACCACAGCAGTTAATGTTACACTACATTTTTAGTTAAGTTCCTGTTTCTCACTTACATTGCAGTGTGAACAAACGTCCGTTTCCTCGACGTCTCACGTGTGACCAAGCAAGGTATTCATTCATTCATTCATTTTCTACCGCTTATCCGAACTTCTCGGGTCACGGGGAGCCTGTGCCTATCTCAGGCATCATCGGGCATCGAGGCAGGATACACCCTGGACGGAGTGCCGACCCATCACAGGGCACACACACTCTCATTCACTCACACACTATGGACAATTTTCCAGAGATGCCAATCAACCTACCATGTATGTCTTTGGACCGGGGGAGGAAACCGGAGTACCCGGAGGAAACCCCCGAGGCACGGGGAGAACATGCAAACTCCACACACACAAGGCGGAGGCGGGAATCGAACCCCCAACCCTGGAGGTGTGAGGCGAACGTACTAACCACTAAGCCACCGTGCCCCCCCCTCCAAGCAATGTATAAAATATAAAAATATATCCATCATCCTATAATAGTGGGTTCACTGTTGTTGTTGTTGTTGTTCTTTCTTTTTTGCAGAGCTAAATTTAGTTGCTGACAAAAAGTTTTAAAAAAAAGTCTAATTTCCAAAAGTTCAACGCAGACTCTTAATCTCTGTTCTTAAATGAGCTCAATTTCAGTTCGCTAATAATTCAAAGAAAGGATGAATGAACTCCTGCGAAGTAATTTGGCCCCTCAGATGAATTTGATGGTTCACTAGCGATCTCATTTCAAATCAACACCTCAAACCAGCTTCGGTTCTTGTTGATAGTCAGTTTTCTTTCTATAGATTTAAAGGTACAGTCAGTCGCTTTGGTTGAAGTCACTGTTCTGATGCTTGGATGGTTCTCTGAAGGTTCCGAAATGAGCACGTGTTTCATTGCTGGAATTTGTGAAGGATGTCGTCGGGTTTAAGAGAAACGTCCGGACCGATCCGGCCTTTAACGTGTCGTACGAATGGACAAGCTATAACGAGTGCAGGAATGTTCAAAGTTAGTCTAAAGACAGCGAGAAGGGAGATGTTCCAGAGAGGATGGAGCAAAAACAATGTGATGCTCCTTAACGATGGTCAGCCAGGTTCATGCGAAACATCCGCAGACCATCCAGATTCGATCACTCTCACTTTCCTCTCTCCATCCTACTCGCTGGGATAAATTCAGAAACACAATTTAATTAGTTATTTATATGTTTTTATGCTGCGTTTTGGAAAACCCAACAAAGGCTTCTACGGAGGTGGAGACGATCCAGTGAGACTGCACGAGCTATTTCACCCTCCTGTCCTCCACAACTCCTTCATTCCAAAGGCTATTAATTTCAGATAATGACTTCATTTAGAGAGCAAAAAAAACTTTGAGAACGCTGATAAAATAAACAAAGAAATGCGGTGTTTTAAAAAAAGGGCCTGAGTAGAAAAAGAGGAGCTATTTAAAGACGTTAAAGAGGCTAGCTAATGCAAGAGCTAACTGCGCTCGAAGGGGATGCACTTATTATTTCCAGGGATTTCAGAACAGTGTAACAGATATTGCATCATCGGGTAGGCGTGGCCTATTTGATCATCTAACCCTAACTCTAACCCTAACCGTAGTTTTTGGTTGTTTATTTGTTTTCTAAAATAAATCTAACTGTATGTATGACTGTTTTGTCCTTTGTAGTATTCTGTTTTTTTCCGAAAGAGGGCGTTTTTCCTAGACCTCCGGAAACACGCCCACTTTACGTCGTGATAACGAAACCCCTGGAATTTAGTGAATGCCCCGCTTGAGGACCCGTACGAGACTGACGAACGAAGCAAAAAAAAAAGTTCACTTTTGTAACACGTAAAATACGTTCGGTGTGCTGTAATTAAACCGCGAGGAGAAGATCGACAGACGGTTCGAGGAAGCGAGAGCCATAGAAACACAGACTGTGTAGGGGAAAAAATACACACATATATATTTATATATATACATATATTTTAAAGTCCACCCATTAAATAAACTGTCGCAATTTGTTCTTGCTCATACAAGCAAAAAAACTGTAGCTACGTTATTTTTTGCCTGCAAAACAATCCAGAAATCTGCAAGTAGTGTTAGCTTGTTAGCTTGCTAGCCTGTTAGTTTGCTAACACAGACTGAACCACGGACTGCGTAGACTGGTGAACGTTCCACATCGTTAAACTATAAAGGCGTCGTCATGACATCACGCTACGGACAGAAAACGAAATCGTTGGCAAACTGCTGCGGTATAAGAGGAATAAAGAAACACTTCAGAAACGAATGTCTTCTGACAGCGAACCCTTCGCTTAGACTTTCGTTAAAACGTTTTTTTTAATGTCTTAAAGCGGCCAGACGTTCACGCCGTTTCCGGCTGCGCTACTGGTGCGGTTGAAAAATGGATAATTTCTTTAACCAACACGGAGGACGGAGCGAGAGGTTCTGAGAGACGTGGAGCAGGAACATACAGTGTAGATCAAATGCGCTGAAGAGCTGTCTCGTCTTCTCGTATGGATCCCCTGCTGGTAACTTCCTCCTCATGAGAGACACAAAGTGCTCCAAAGGGACCCCTTTGAGAAAGAGAGGGAGAGAGAGAGACAGAGAGAGAGAGAGAGAGAGAGAGAGAGAGAGAGAGAGAGAGAGAGAGAGAGAGAGAGAGAGAGAAGCCAGGTTTATTACAGAGCTCTCCTCAAAAGTGCCTGTACTTCCTTTACATGGCAGTCATCTGAAGGCACTGTGTTTAAAGGAGTAATACGTCTCCTTCTTGCCTGCAGGGTAGTCATTTTTCTCTGAGTGCTGTTATTGAGATGAAAAAGCCTGACTGCGAGGCTCTAGACAGCGTTTTTCGGGAAACACCGAGTGTACGCTGGGTTTCGCTGAGCTCTTCGGGGTGGGCTGCATCGACAGCGGTACAGTACGGTTTGGGACGAGGAGCGATTAATTAACAGATACGAGTCTAGGCGTATCATGATACTTAAAAAAAAAAGAAAAGAATAATAATAATAATATCAAAATATAATGACATTAATTAACATGACAAAAAAAAAAACACTTTCTACCTGGAAGCTGAACGATAAAAGCGAATATTCGGCAGAAACAAAAGTAAGCATCTGTGAGAGATGTGTAAGGATTATTCTAATGACTGATAAAAAGCCCATCCTCTCCTGGCCTGTGCTGCTTCTGACGCTGAGAGAATTAGGGCAGCGGTAGCCTCGGGAGGTTTGAAGGACATCGCAGAGGGAGGTGGTGGATATCGCTCCTCTAATCATGTAGATTTCTAATGCAGGAATATTTCAGGAAGTAACGAGCTGTTTTAGTTAAACGGCAGTGTGTCTGTTCGACACGAGCTCTTGGTCTATGTTTTTTTGTTGTTGTTTTTTTTTACTAGTGTTTTCCACAAAACAGGAATGGAAAGTGAAAGAGAGAAATCTGTGGGGGCTTCTTTAAACATCCGTCTCACCCTTTCATACGGTGCTGTTGAGGAGAAAGCCGACGGAGCTGCAGCTGACTGCCATTCCCTCAGATACAGGGCTCATCCGTCACAGGGAGGTGTCGGCTGGGTGGTCTGGGCTCCTCTCTGAACTCCTCTCCTCCCCCCCCCCCCCTTCTACCCTCCCCAGCGCAATCCTTCTATTCTCCTCTGCAGCGTGACTCAACACACTCAGCCTGTCACTTCACATACATATGAGACATGATAGATGACGTACGATGTGGTCTGTAAGATTGGACGCTGACGTGATTGCGGTTTCGTTCTCTCTGTAGTCCGGCGTGTTGGATTCGAAATGAAACCGTGGCTGTGAGGTTAAAGTGCAGGGTGTCAGCTTTCCTTTAATGGTGCATATGACTGCACTGGGCAAACCTCACTCTGACCTTTTGTTAAAGGAACAGTTATTAAATAAATAAATAAATAAATAAATAAATAAATAAAATCAAAAAGAAAACATCAAACCTACACAAAGCGAGTGTACGGTTTCTTCAGGCTGACACACACAAAGCTTTTTCTATAAATCTCTGCCTCAAACCACGCCCACTTTTTGTCACTGATGTCACACTTATAAGACATTTTAGGACGTTCGGGACTTGTCGTTTGTAAACAAGAGCTAAACCTGAGCACGTGGCTCAACGTTGAGAATCGAACCTCCAGGGTCGGGGGTTCGATTCCCACCTCCACCTTGTGTGTGTGGAGTTTGCATGTTCTCCCCGTGCCTCGGGGGTTTCCTCCGGGTACTCCGGTTTCCTCCCCCGGTCCAAAGACATGCATGGTAGGTTGATTGGCATCTCTGGAAAATTGTCCGTAGTGTGTGAGTGTGTGAGTGTGTGAGTGAATGAGAGTGTGTGTGTCCTGTGATGGGTTGGTACTCCGTCCAGGGTGTATCCTGCCTCGATGCCCGATGACGCCTGAGATAGGCACAGGCTCCCCGTGACCCGAGTAGTTCGGATAAGCGGTAGAAAATGAATGAATGAATGAATGAATGAATGAATGAATGAATGAATGAATGAATGGATATGACAACATGATATTGTGCATCCTTCCATGTTTAAAGCACAATTTCACACTTAATCGCGGGTTTACGTTTATGATGTCCATGCTCTAAAACCTTCTCGTTTCTATAGCACACCCTGACGTGGGGACGTGTTCAGTAACGTCTTCGGTAAACCGCTACATCCTTCTAACCAATCAGATATGAGAATTCAGTGGCACTGAGTTTTCCTTCATAAGTAGCCACTTATCTCTGTTAGACCCTGTGTGACACAGACCTCCGTTCCACGTTAACATCATCATCTGATCCACTGCATCCACAGTATAAACACACAAACACGCATACGGTGCAGTGCCACGGACGTCTCTGCTCGTTCTTATTCGGCGTCCGTCCTCGTCTCCGCGCTTCAGCCGTGCAGGTTAGCTGCTAGAGCGTAAACATTATTTTATGGATGTCGCTGATGCTGTTGATGAGTCTGGAATATAAATGAGATGAGTGTTGTTTTTTCTTCTTACAGATCTTTCAGAGCTACATATGTAGAGCTTTTGATCTAATCAGCTGCGGTGTTCCGGTAAAGCCGTGCGGTTGTCGAGTCTGCGCCGTCCCTTGGCGGGTGGGCGGGCGGCTGTTTAAACAAAAGCCGCGCTAAATAACTCCATCTGCAAAATAAAGCCGATGTTTGCAGGAGTGGATTTCCGGCAGGAATTTATATGCAAAATATCGTGAGCGGGATTTGGAAGCTAAGTGTCTTAAAGTGTCGTGAAAGTTTTGGTATTATGACATTCAATAGGAAAAGAAACCACTGAGAAGATATTGTTCATTCCTTCATTTTCTACCGCTTTTCCGAACTTGTGCCTCATCGGGCATCGAGGCAGGATACACCCTGGACGGAGTGCCAACCCATCACAGGGCACACACACACTCACACACTACGGACAATTTTCCAGAGATGCCAATCAACCTACCATGCATGTCTTTGGACCGGGGGAGGAAACCGGAGTACCCGGAGGAAACCCCCGAGGCACGGGGAGAACATGCAAACTCCACACACACAAGGTGGAGGTGGGAATCGAACCCCCAACGCTGGAGGTGTGAGGAGAACGTGCTAACCGCTAAGCCACCGTGACCCCAGATATTGTTTAGTTACTGGTTAAAATCTTGCCGGTGTTTGTTCTTGTAAACACGACGTTAATCGCTTACTACACTTTATAAAACAGAGACTTTCGTTTCTAAAGTCTGATTAGCTCAGCAGCCAGGGTTCATTGTGCCAGGGTTTAAGGCAATGAATCTTTTACGCTTGTGCCTAGTGGACACTACATAACGTTCCTCGAACCCCAGGTCCATATGAGAGCTTTCTATCCTGTCTTTATACAAGAGGAAACACGGAGAAAGGATCGGACGGGGCGGATAATCTCGTCCAAAAGTCACCGAGGTGTTTGCGCTACAAAATTCAGCACAGAGAAGATCAAAAATTCTGGAAAACATTGAGGCATAAAAGATCTGTCCATGAAATGCCTTCAGATTTTCCTGCTATGTTGCCTAGCAACCAAAGCTTACTGTTAAGAGACTGTGTGCCGGAAGAACGGCGTTTGTTGTTTTTTTTTGGTTTTTTTTGCTAATATAACTGATAATACATTCGACTCCGTAACAAGCTCTAGATTTATTGGCGAGAACGAGAAGAGCGATGGAGAGATCGTTGATATCTGCTGTAACGTAAGCGATAAAGGAAATAAAGGAGTTTTTTTAGATGTTTGATGGTAAGTAAATTAAAAACTGCTGCATGTTGACAAAGTGTCGTGGCGAAAGAGAACGGAGAGACTTTGTTCGTCACCGCTTTATGGTTATGACTCTGCTCTTTGTGCTCGACTCCATCACACCACCGCGGCACTCGGTCCTTTCCTGCTTCATCTCCTTATTATCCAGCTTGTGGTGTAAAGTGGACTGTTTCTCAAACCGGCACTGACACTGAGGTGTTTAAACTCCCGACGACGACCAGACAGCTTTATTAAAAAAAAAAAAAAAAAAAAACTTCAGTGCCTCTCGCACGCCATTGTCTACTCGATCTAGAGAAAGGGAAAGTGAGATAAAGGAACGGAGTGAGTGGGCTAGTCGGAGACGGCGTTGTAGCACGGCTCGGGCGCCTCTATTCAAGCGGCCTCTATTCTCTCAGAAAGTCTGCCGGAGGGAACCTGCTGCTCGGTCTCGCCAATCCTTCCCCGTTACGACCAGAAACCCACTCCTTCCTGCCTTCCTGCCATCACTAATTTAGTAATCACATGAAATTCAGAAGAGGGGCAATTTAATACGCTGCTTGCTCTGAGCAAGATTTAACGCTGGAGTATTTCATCACTGCGAGCAAGCCACTTTAACTAATTTATCTCGTGCTTTCCTGTGGGGCAGTATACAAAAGCAATTTGCTCGTGGCGTAAAACAAGAGACAAATTGCTTACTAATCTAGGTCTTCAACCGTTTAATGTCTCGCCTTAAAAACCGGCTTGCCAACCCTCTTTTCTTCGGCGTTGCTGTCTGTCAAATGGCATGTTTCACGCCAAAACTATTTCCTGCCTTTTTTTTTTTTTGTGAGGGGTCCTTTCATTCGTGGCAACGTGTAAAAAAGGATTACACGAAATCAAATCAAGCTTTCATTTCCCTTAAGTGGTATGCATAAAGCGTGGTTTCCTCTGTCAAAATCAGGAGAAAATTTCACGTATCATGCCCAGGGCTTGGCTGGAGATGAGTCACCTTAGTGAGTCGAGACGTTATGATGAAAACGGTAATGGACGTGGTCTTCGGGAGACGCCTGAGCCACTGACACACACTGCACATCTATGTCAAGACCGGCATAACAAATAAGGAGTCGAAATATTCACACTTTTACTTTTTTTTTTTTTTGATCGAACCCCTGTAGAGGTCTGAAACGCACTCACACTTCACCTGTAATCAGACATGACCTGCTCATCATCATACCTGGGCAGTTTGGCTCCACACCAGCCTCCATCATCATACTGGTTTCTGACTAATTAAGAGAGAGAGAGAGAGAGAGAGAGAGAGAGAGAGAGAGAGAGAGAGAGAGAGAGAGAGAGAGAGAGAGACTTGAAAAAGAATATCTAGTTTGTGGCAGTGATTTACATGTAAGATTCCATGCAAATCCATGTAAGTAAGATTAACACAATGGTTTGATCATTTAAAAAAAAGCGCTGTGTCAAATTGTTAACTAGCGCAATGTCTCCATCTAGCGGCTGCACTAGGAATTACCTTTGAAGGTTTATATCCGAAAAGCATAACAACTGCCACCTTAAGATCTTCTCTGGACAAGTAGCCCTTCTTTTCCACATCACACTGTTTAAAAACCTAAACACAGAGGCAAAAAAACATTTAAAAGTATTAAACCTGCCCCCAAATAAAAGCACAACAGAAAAATAAACTTTCTAGGTCGTATTCTGATATAATGAAGGGACACGAATGAATAAAACCCATCTAAAATTAAACGTGTTTTCAGTATTCATAATCTCACGATACATTTTTATATGAAACGTGTCACTAATAATATGTGTAAATAATTTCCAGGCCCTGTGGTGGACACACACCCGTGAGCCCGGATAGCTCAGTCGGTAGAGCATCAGACTTTTAATCTGAGGGTCCAGGGTTCAAGTCCCTGTTCGGGCGGAAACACACTTTTTATTTGTATTTTTAAACTGACATCAAAACGTCGGAAATATAAGACATTGCACTACAGATAAACCCAGATGTGACAGATGTGTCAGTTTATAACATATACTTCATGGACTTTATGCATGTTGATAATTCAATACGTATTAAAACAGAGATGCTTGAAAACAGAATTGTGTACAATGTCTAGGTTAACACAGTTAGTTATCTAGGTTATCTAGTTAACACAATTAGTTATGTAGGTTAACACAGTAGGTTATCTAGTTAACACATTTAGTTATCGGGGTTAACACAGTTAGTTATATGGGTTATCTAGTTAACACAGTAAGTTATCTAGGTTATCTAGTTAACACAGTTAGTTATCTAGTTAACACAGTTAGTTATCTGGGTTATCTAGTTAGCACAGTTAGTTAACACAGTAAGCTATCTAGTTAACACAGTTAGTTATCTAGTTAACACAGTTAGTTATCTGGGTTATCTAGTTAGCACAGTTAGTTAACACAGTAAGTTATCTAGTTAACACAGTAAGCTATCTAGTTAACACAGTTAGTTATCTGTGTACCTTACTTATATTTCAGAAGCTAATACACTTAGCAGCATTTTATCTGAGCTGTAGACAATCTTACCGAAACAAACCTCTTCCTGTCACCTGCTGTCACTTTTCTATCCTCATTCCTACTAAACGCAGCGCCGCTACAAACAGACATTACTTCCTACGCTATAAGCTACATGCTACATGCTAGCTGTCTGTTTATACGCTAGGCTTTAAAGGTTTCCATGGTAATGCGTAGGTGCGCACGAGCGCCTCCAACTGGCACGGCTCGCGTCTAAATGTAGTATATTACTCTGGTCACTACAGTGGTGCACTATGTAGGGTGTAAACACTTTACAGCCAATCAAACGGCGGGTGACGTTTATCCAGATTCAGCGTCTCAACAAAAAAAAGACAAACAATGTAGTTCTGTGAGACCATTTTATAAAATCCGTCAAACATCGTTTAATTATCTTGATTTATATTAAAGCTGCTAACGAGACACTCCAAATGACACCGAATCCAAAATGGCGTCTGCTCACTGCATTAGTGCACTACATGTCGTGTAAAACCACACACTCACTAGACCCCTACGTAGGGCACCTGGTTTATAACCAGGAGCCGATTGGGATCGAGCCTGTATAGAGAAGTAGCAGCGAAGAGAATGAAGTGAAGTTTGCTACAAAGGCGTTAAGTCACACACAAGATAATAAAAGTCCGATTACAACCTGGTTTAAATAAATCATTTGTTTTATTTACAAATATCAGATTTTCGTCCAGGGGAGTTCATTCATCACGCTTTATCTATTACAGATTTTTTAACATTCATTTTTCATTTCTTGTTTTTATTTATTACTTTATTTACATGAGACGATTTTTATTATTTAAAAATATATTTTTTATTTTGATGGGGGTTATTTCGCGGTATTCACAGTGCATTCATTGATGTTTTCTACAACGTGCACTGGACATTAAATGTGAAGAAAATGATGCAAAATGATTAATTTCAGATTTTTACTCCATGGACTATCAGACATGTGCATTATTATCTGTTCTTTTTTCACTCTGATCTTGTTCTAACAGTTAATCTGCACATTCCCACCAGAGTAAGTGACTGTTGTTGATGAACTAAGTTACAAAAACAATGTTGTTTATTTTAGCGTTAAAGTTTAGAAAACTCTTTAAGTACAGAACTGATGCTGTGGAACTAAAAGGCTTTTTGTGTCACAGACAGATAACGAGTCGTTCTCCAATGAGTCGACTCTTCTATTTGGTTCTTTTAGGTAATTGACCGGGAATCGATTCGAAGGATTTTTTTTGTTATTTTATGGAAATTAAGACAAAAAGTCTTTTTGGTCGGTCTCTCTCTCTCTCTCTCTCTCTCTCACTCACACACAAACGTAAGAAAGAAGAAACCAGTAGAACGTCTGTATCAACATAGAGTCGGTTCAGGTTTAAATGCTTGACTCTCTTGTGTGTGACTGAATCAACATAATTTTACGCAGTCAGTACATTCTATTTTAATGAAAGTGTATGAATAGATGAATGGATATTTTTACTGCCAAACCATTTAAACCTTCATCTATCTAAGGGATCTGCTCCTGTAAGTGTGTTATTAACATCTCTGTAGTGTAATAACCTCTAAATAATCAGACCATCTATTAAAGGTTAGAGCACTTTGTTAGTCAAAATGTATTAAATGACTTCTTGCTTCCGCTGTGGAACAGAATGGAGAGCCAACACGGCAAGTGGACGCTGTCTGACAGTGAAGATGATGACGATAATGTCATACCACCAACACCACCGAAAAACATACAGGAACACTTAAAGAACATTAAGCCTGATCCAGAGCCCAAAGCCAGCCCAGTTAGTACAGTGTTAAAGCCTAAATCTGAGCCAAGGAAAAAAAACAACGTGAAGCTCGAGACTGAAAAAACGTCTGTCCCTGCCATGGGCTCTGAGGCTCGACAAGCCTCACGCCTCCATCAGAGTAATCCGGTTAAATACGACAGCAGTCCTTCTGCAGCACTGAAGCGAAAGAGAGAGACAGATGAGGGAGGTTGGAACCTCTCCAGCAGTGATGATGATGACAACAGAGCCTCCTCATCAGCCCCTAAAAACAAACCCCAACCCAAACCACCAGGCTCAAGTCCTCCGAAGAAGAAGCCCGAGAGGAATCGGCCCCCGAGTCCACATGGTGAAAATTATTACAAAGACGAACCCAGCGATTTCTTTGAGGCAAACTTAAACACCACGAACGATACGTACCGTTTTTATTTAAACAAAGTCACAGGGATAGAAAAGAAGTACAACACCGGAGCCTTGCACATTAAAGGTGAATCATAAATACTACACATCACTTTCGGGTTATGTGTATTTAAGCCGTGCTTGGTTACATTTATTGATTTACTGATTTTTTTTCCTCCTTCCTTCAACAGAAATACTTTCCCCCATGTTTGGCACGCTAAAGGAATCCGTCCAGGTACGTTTCTGTTTTTACGTCGCTCGCACTGCGGTGTGTTAATGACTGGAGATGAAATGCACATCACTTTAACTTCTGGTATTTTACCAAACTATAAAAATACAGAAATGCTTTTCTGCCTGGGTGAATAACTTCACATCAACAACTAGATTTTTAAAGTTTGTCGTGACAAACTTTGATGTTGGCTTTGACGATGCAAGTATTCGCAAAGGCCTGTGCTTTTTGGAGGTGAGTGGACAAAAGGGTCAGTGATACTTTTGGAAGCAAGTAGACAGAAAGCTAGGGTGCCAAAACATTTGGAGGTAAGTGGAGACGAGCATGTGACGTCATCCGAATACTCTCTAGGAAGTTGAGTGTTTTGATATGTCACATGTCCATGTTGGGCAAATTTTTTATCATCACGTGACATCATCAGAATACCCGTGAGGAAGTTCCCCTCATTGTTCTGTCACGTGTCCATGTTGTAAAAGGTTTTTTGATTTTGTATATTTTGGGGGCGGGGCTGCGGGACAACCCGTAAGGCCAGTCGGTACACCGATTTAAACCTTTCTTCAGAGTAAATTTTTGTCTAAGCTTAAATAGGAAAACAGAATGTTCTACAAAGCGACATAATAACGTACGTTACACACATATAGTTCCTATAATATCATTCACACCCTCATGAGTGAAAAGAAGACTCAGCAATGATCGCTTTACACACACACACACACACACACACACACACACACACACTGTCACAGCCCCATCTGAAACTTTTATAGATTTTTTTTTCTGTCCTTTCAGTTTAACTACTGCTTTGATATTCCATGGATGGTGCAACAATATCCTCCTGAGTTCAGGTAAGTGTGAACGTTACACACTGTTCACCAGGGAGGATTTAAAAACAGATTAAAGCCATTTATTATTTGACTTAATGATGGATTCTGTATCGATTCAGTTATCTTATTTCTATTAAAAAGAAACCTGCTCTGTTTTCTGCCCCACTTTTAACTCACATAGATAAATACTAAAGTCACCCGAGCGTCCTTTATTAACGCTCATCCTGACGGCTAAGTCGTGTCTGGGATTTAGACAGAATCCTAAGAGCTTTTTTGACCATTTTTGGCTCATTAATTACCAAAATGAATACGGCTCACATTTGAATTTGTGGTTTGAGGCACTAAAGTCTTTTATTTAAGGTCAATTTTGGTATCTCAGATATATTTGCTCTGTTTTAGGAACAATCCCGTAACGATCGTGCACGGAGAGAAGCGGGAGTCGAAGGCTCGCCTCATGCAGCAGGCTCAGCCCTACACCCACATCCGATTCTGTCAGGTAAACTCTTTAACACAGACGCTGTTTATACTTTTCTCTTCACTCGTTATAGGTGTAGTTTAAAATGGTTTAGAAAAGTCCACTCCCTGGGTTTAATTGTATTCTAATAAATCTTTGTCCAGTTTAATGGGTATGAATAATAATAACAACTAGAATGTACATTTCCTGAAGAAAATGTGAATGGTGCTTGCACGTGGCAAATCTCGGCACTCGGTTGCTAGGGTGTTTAGGGTGTTACTTTTGGAGCCAAGTGGACAGAAAGCTAGGGTGCCAAAACATTTGGAGGCTAGTGGAGACATCAGAATACACATGAGACATGAGTTCCACTCATTGTGCTGAGTGTTTTGATATGTCACATGTCCATGTTGTGCTAATTTTTGATTTTCACGTGACGTCACGTGACGTGAC